>NW_024070211.1:36729013-36823160 GCF_014754425.2 Oryx dammah | reverse complement strand
TCCTGGAGCTTACTCAAACTCATGTCTATTGAGTTGGTGATGCCATCCAACCATTCTATCCACCATTGTCTGCTTCTCCTCCTGCCTTCAATCTTTCAACACAGCATAAAGGTCTTTTCAAATAAGTCAATTCTTTGCATCAGGTGGCCAAAGTTTTGGAATTTCAGTTTCAGCATCAGTCCTTCCAATGAATATTCAGGACTGATTTCCTTTAGGATGGACTGGTTGGATCTCCTTACAGTCCAAGAGACTGGCAAGAGTCTTCTCCAACACCACAGTTCAAAAGCATCAATTCTTTCTTTATAGTCCAACTCTCACATCCATACACGACTACTGGAAAAACCATAGACTTGATTAGATGGACCTTTGTCGGCAAAGTAATGTCTCTGCTTTTTAATATGTTGTCCAGTTTGGTCATAACTTTCCTTCCAAGAAGTAAGCATCTTTTAATTTCATGGCTGCAGTCACCATCTGCAGTGATTTTGGAGCCCAAGAAAATAAAGTCTGTCACTGCTTCCATTGTTTCCCCATCTATTTGCCATGAAGTGATGGGACAGGTGGCATGATTGTACATTTTTGAATACTGAGTTTTAAGCCAGCTTTTTCACTCACTCCTTTCACTTTCATGAAGATGCTCTTTAGTTTCTCTTCCCTTTCTGCCACAAGAGTGGTGTCATCTGCATATCTGAGGTTATTGATATTTTTCCCAGAAATCTTGATTCCCCCTTGTGCTTCATCCATCCCAACATTTTGCATAATGTACTCTGCATATAAGTTAAATATGCAGGGTGAAAATATACAGCCTTGACGTACTCCTTTCCCAATTTGGAATTTTCATTGTTCCATGTTCGGGTCTAACAGTTGCATCTTGACCTGCATACAGATTTCTCAGGAGGTAGATATGGTAGTCTGATATGCCCATCTCCTGAAAACTTTTCCGTAGTTTACTGTGATCTACATAGTCAAAGGTTTTGGCATAATCAGTAAAACAGAAATAGATGTTTTTCTAGAATTCCCTTGCTTTTTATGATTCAATGGATGTTGGCAATTTGATCTCTGTTCCTCTGCCTTTTTAAAATCCAGCTTGAACATCTGGAAGTTCATTCCAATGCCAAAGTAGAGTAATGCAAAAGAATGTTCAAACATGATGCACAATTGCAGTTATCTCACATGCTAGCAAAATAATGCTCAAAATTCTCCAGGCCAGGCTTCAACAGTACGTGAACCTATGATGGAAAGGACATCATTATTTGGTCTCAGTTCTAGAGGGTCTTGGAGGTCTTCATAGAACCATTCAATTTCAGCTTCTTCAGCATTGGTGGTTGGGATAGACTTGGATTACTGTGGTACTGAATGGTTTACCTTGAAATGGAACAGAGATAATTCTGTCATTCTTGAGATTATACCCATGTACTGCATTTCCAACTCTTTTGTTGACTAAGAGGGTGCCTCCATTTCTTCTGAGGGATTTTTTCCCACAGTAGTAGATATAATGGTCATCTGAATTAAATTCACCCATTCCAGTCCATTTTTGTTCACTGATTCCTAAAATGTCGATGTTCACTCTTGCCATTTCCTATTTTACCACTTACAATTTGCCTTGATTCATGGACCTAACATTACAGGTTCCTATGCAATACTGTTCTCTAATATTTAATACCGCATGAAAGCAACATCAGATTTTAGTTTCATCACCAGTCACATCCACAACTGTGCATTGTTTTGCTTTGGCTCAGCTTCTTCATTCTTTCTGGATCTATTTCTCTGCTCTTCTCCAGTAGCATATTGGGCACCTACTGACCTGGGGAGTTCATCTTTCCATATCCTATCTTTTTGTCTTTTCATTCTGTTTATGGGGTTCTCAAGGCAGGACTACTGAAGTCGTTTGCCATTTTCTTCTCCAGTGGACCACATTTTGTCAGACCTCTCCACCATGACCCATCTTGGGTGGTCCTACACGGCATGGCTCATAGTTTCATTGAGTTAGACAGGATTGTGATCCATGTGATCAATTTGGTTAGTTTTCTGTGATTGGGCTTTCATTCTGCTTGCCCTCTGATGGATAAGGATAAGAGGCTTGGTGAAGCTTCTTGATGGGAGATTTGGCTGTAGGGGAATCTGGGTGTTGCTCTGAAGGCTAGGGCCTTGCTCAGTAAAACTTTAACCCAATTTTCTGTTGATTAATGGGACTGTTTTGAAAATTAGAAAATTAGAGATACCAAGGGAACATTTCATGGAAAGATGGGCTCAACAGAAGACAGAAATGTATGGACCTAAGAGAAGCAGAAGATATTAAGAAGAGGTGGTAACAATATGCAGAATAAATATGCAAAAAAGGTCTTCATGACCCAGATCACAATGGTGTGATCATTCACCTACAGCCAGACATCTTGGCATGTGAACTCAAGTGGGCTTTAGGAAGCATTACTATGAACAAAGCTGGTGGAGATGATGGAATTCCCGTTGAGCTATTTCAAATCTTAAAAGATGATGCTGTGAAAGTGTTGCACTCAATACGCCAGCAAATTTGGAAAACTCAGCAGTGGTCACAGGACTCTAAAAGGTCAGTTTTCATTTCAATTCCAAAGAAAGGCAATACCAAAGATGCTCGAACTACTGCACAATTGCACTCATCTCACACACTAGCAAAGTGATGCTCAAAATTCTCCAAGCCAGGCTTCAACAGTAGGTGAAACATGAACTTCCAGATGTTCAAGCTGGTTTTAGAAAAGGCAGAGGAACCAGAGGTCAAATTACCAACATCTGTTGGATTATCAAAAAAGCAAGAGAGTTCCAGAAAAACATCAATTTCTGTTTTATTGACTATGTCAAAACCTTTGACTCTGTGGATCACAACAAACTGTGGAAAATTCTTCAAGAGATGAGAATACCAGACCACCTGATCTGGCTCTTGAGAAATCTGTATGCAGATCAGGAAGCAACAATTAGAACTGGACATGGAACAACAGACTGTTTCCAAATCAGGAAAGGAATGCATCAAGGCTGTATATTGTCCTCTGCTTATTTAACTTATATGCAGAATACATCATGAGAAATACTGAGCTGGAAGAAGCACAAGCTGGAATCAAGATTGATGGGAGAAATATCAATAACCTCAGATATGCAGATGACACCACCCTTATGGCAGAAAGTGAAAAGAACTAAGAGTGTCTTGATGAAAGTGAATGAGAGTGTGAAAAAGTTGGCTTAAAGCCCAACATTCAGGAAACTATGATAATGGCATCTGATCTCATCACTTCATGGCAAATAGATGGGGAAATGGTGGAAACAGTGGCAGTCTTTATTTTCTTGGGCTCCAAAATCACTGCAGATGGTGACTGCAGCCATAAAATTAAAAGATGCTTACTCCTTGGAAGGAAAGTTATGACCAACCTAGACAACATATGAAAAAGCAGAGTTATCACTTTGCCAACAAAGTCCGTCTAGTCAAGGCTATGGGTTTTTCAGTGGTCATGTATGGATGTGAGAGTTGGACTGTGAAGAAAGCTGAGTGCCAAAGAATTGATGCTTTTGAACTGTGGTCTTGAAGAAGATTCTTGCCAGTCCCTTGGACTGCAAGGAGACCCAACCAGTCCATTCTAAAGAAAATCAGTCCTGAATATTCATTGGAAGGACTGATGCTGAAGCTGAAACTCCAATAGTTTGGCCACCTCATGTGAAGAACTGACTCTTTGAAAAGACCCTGATGCTGGGAAAGATTGAAGGCAGGAGGAGAAGGGGACGACAAGGATGAGACCTTTGGAAGGCATCACCGACTCAATGGACCTAAGTTTGAGTAAACTCTGGGATTTACTGATGGACAAGGAGGCCTGGGGTGCTGCAGTCCATGGGGTCACAAAGAGTTTCACACAACTGAGTGACTGAACTGAAATGAACCGATGCTGTTTTCCCTCCCTGTAGTTTGACCTGAGGCCAAACTATGGCAGGTATAATAGCAATAATCACAAGACCTCCCTCAAAAGGACTTATACCAGTACTGTTGGCTCCCAGTACTGCTGTATTCAGTGCTCCTGACCCTGCAGCAGGCCACTGTGGACCTATGCCTCCTCTAGATTCCTGGACACTCACAGGCAAATCTGGGTCAGTCTTTGTGGGGTTACTGCTCCTTCCTCCTGGGTCCTGGTGCACAGGAGGTTTTGTTTTAGTCCTCTAAGAGTCCGTTTCCCAAGTCCTGTGTAAGTTCTGTAACTAAACAGTAGAGTAGGATGAACTATACAATCCAGTGATGGATTTATATAATCAGAATTAAACAGAATTGATTTAGTGTGTGATTAGGGTGGAGAGGTTTCAATTATCATAAAGTTTTATTTCTCAGTGTTTATGGAAGATTTATACTTGGTTTTGTAATAATGTTCTTTAAACCACTTTGGATATGTGAAATAGTGCTAAATAATAAGAGAAAGCTTAATGTCACACTCTTCATAATTCCCTTTCCCTATTTTCCAGATGTTTTCAATTTAAAAAGAAAAAAGAAAAACATGAAGATAGTAAATTACTTCAAGAACTTTACCCCAATCTTTTTCCCTTTTTACTTTGAATTTGTTTGTTCCTCATGTTTTCAGCTACTTCTAAACACATTTAATCAGTTCTGATGTAAACATGCTATTATTTTGATGTTGCTGTTGTCAAAATATCAAGAAAATTGCTTTGGTAAAGTGAATTGGAAGACACTGTGGAATTTTAATAATAATATAGACAAAAGTGTGCCGGGGGGCAGCGTGGGGAACTCCGCCCATGGCAAAGGTCATGAGGAAAGAGGCTTGGCATATGCAAAGGCGTGATCAAGCCTCAGGAAACCCCCTGTTCCCGAGCATCTAACCCCAAAACCAGAGTCTGTTTTATGCTCTCACCTACACCTCTGACTTTATGGGGGGCTCTCCCCTATAACCATTTCTCTTGGAGAAGGAGTAAACATGCAGCTCCAAGGCAATAAAAATTCCTGGGCGTGACAAGAGTGTTTCAGCTTACAGACTCCTCTGAAGGATATCTAGCCCACCTGTATAGGTTCATCTGGCCACATGTGATTGTTTACAGCCTCCCAACCTGAGAGGCACGAGATGTTTTAGACTTACTAAAGGCAAATTCTTTTGGGGAGCTAGAAATTATTAGTATAGTGGGTTGGTTAGGAATTATATTGGTGAAGGGTTTTTCATTTGTTGTGCCAATAATTGCTGCTAATTCCCTTCCCTGGGTGGGACAAGGATGTCTCAGGTCAAACCTCTCTGCTGACAGACTAGCTTGTGTGACAGGATTATCCATACTCCTGCCACTACATACATGATTGTTTACTACCTCTCAACCATAAACAGCACAGAGAGTTTTGGAGTATTTTGAAAGTCTTAATTAGCATAGGGCTTTTCTCATTGTTGAGTCAATGATTGCCGCCAGGCCTCCATATCCTTAGGCACCTGGGAATATATTAATCAATGTATTTGAAATATAGAAAAGGAAATATAGTAGTTTTGATGTTAGCAATACTAGACTTTTTGAGTTAATGAATTTTCTCTTTTGTAATAGATCACTGTATTTTGTTATAAATCACTGTGTACTTGCTATGTAAAAATGTAACTTTATCACTATCTTAAGACTAGATAGATCTTAAGGGGAGCATCGGTGAAAGGATTTTCATTTGTTGGGCTGATGTTTGCTGCTAAATCTCCATATTCCCTGTCCTTATAATGAATAACTAGCATATAGGAGAAATAAGCTTAACCTTTAAGCATATAGGAGAAATAAATATTAACCTTTAAGATTAATCATGTTAACCTTGGGTTAAATAAATTCCTTTCTTGATTGTAACTCACTACACCCTCACCCTGTAGGAATGTAACTTTATCTGGAGGGTGGTGCCTGGTTTAAGAAAAAATACCCTTGGAAAAAATAAGTTTTTTGGTTATCAGAAAGAAAGGATCATAAAATGTCAGCAGGTCTCACTCATGGCCAGAAGATAATGTAATATCCCTAAGACCTTTTTTTTTTATACATTTATGTGAAGCACCTGATTTTGATAAAGGTCAGGACTGCTGACCCCCACGTGACTCTGTATTCATCCCTATGTGTAACAAAAGGTATATAAGCAAACCCAAAATAAAGAAATCAGATCAGTTTCTGGAAAGACTGATTCCCCCATGTCCCTTCTTTCTTGCTCCCATTTCTCTGGCTGAATTCCCATCTGGATTCAGCCTCCTTTTCTCCACTACACTATCTCCTACTACACTATCCGTTTCTAATCTCTCTCTATATCTGTAATTAAATATGTATTTTTCCAAAGATGCTGACGCCATCTCCCCACCTTCGAATCACCCTGGATCCACCGAGGCTGGACCCCAGCAAAAGTGTACTTTTTTACTCTAGGTACTTTTGGAAGAAAGTAGTGATTTGAGGTTTAGGAGGACTGAATTTTCTAAATAAGTGCAATAACTATTTTACTTTTCCATGTTAGATTAAAATAGTGACATCATGAATTCAGAAAGAACATGTAGTTTCTATTCCCATTTCACTGCTTTCATCTGTTCATCTGCTCTCATTAGTGGAAAAACCATATAATAGGTTATATTTTCTGATGACAGATTATTTCAGTTAAATTTGTCTTGTGGGCTAAGATAAATGAGTCATGGCTCTCACGTTGTAGGCAGACACTTCACTGTCTGAGCCACCAGGGAAGTCTGATAAAACTACAAACGGTGATATTTTAAGTGTTCAGTTCAGTTCAGTTCAGTTGCTCAGTCATGTCCGACTCTGCGACCCCATGAATCGCAGCACGCTAGGCCTCCCTGTCCATCACTAACTCCCAGAGTTCACTCAGGTTCATGTTCATCGAGTCAGTGATGCCATCCAGCTATCTCATCCCCGGTCGTCCCCTTCTCCTCCTGCCCCCAATCCCTCCCAGCATCAGAGTCTTTTCCAATGAGTCAATTCTTCGCATGAGGTGGCCAAAGTACTGTATTTTCTCTTATTAAGCTGTGATTTGCAGTGTCTTGTTATTAATATGGAAAGAAAAGGAGTTGCTATTTCCATCTAATTGTGTTTGTTTTTTAGGTGGAGCCTGATTGCTCTGTTTACATTTTTTATACTCTCAAAGTTTATACCTAAGTTCAGAGTTGTTTTTTGTTTTTGTTTTTGTTTTTCAGGAAAGGAAGAGTCAGAACTTGTCACAGAGCCGTAAGACATGTCAGATTTCAGGTCATTTCTCTGAGTTCAATTTGGGTACAAAGTATGCACATTTGCATGGTGACCTTTGCAAAACCAAACGAAGAATGTAACTTGTGGGTCATTTCCTAAACTCAGCAGATGAACTGATTATTCCCCAAAGCCTGGTAGTCTGAATAACAATGAAGAGTGGAAAGTTCACTTCAAGTCCTGAGGGGGAAAATAAGTCCCTGAAGTACATTTTTAATAAATTGACTGTATATTGCAACCAGTATTTTAATGGTTTTTTGCTGAACTGTTCAATGACAAAAGATCAAATCCTTTGCCACAAAGAAGTACTGTCAAGCCTTCAAATATACCTTAATTTCTTATATTTTTTTGTCTCTGAGCTATTGTTCTTTAGAGAGCCCTTTTTTATTGAAGGAGGGGAGGGTATGATAAATAGATTTTTCCTGAACATTTGTAGTAAAGAAAATTTGCAGTTTCACTTAAGCTTTATTTGTTCTCTGGAACAAGTTGAGGTATAAGTGAATTAAGAATATTTTTATTATTATTCTCTCCCCATATGTATAATATCTACAAAAGCATCTGGCATAATATACTGAGATAGGTACCATTATAGCTGGTTGCCATGGAAATGATTTTGACAATATTCCAGTAGGTAACTCTGTCCTATCAGAGCAAATTGAAGAGAAGAGAAATGATTTACACTTGGGACTTTTAGATTCAATCAACTCACAGGGTTTTTTAACTCATCTATGCCTCCATGTTTAAAGGTACTGTCTGAATCAGAGATGTGAATATTTGATAAAGAGGACTTGATTTACCCAGCAGTGGCATTGCTGGGTATATGGTAGTTTTAATCTTAGTTTTCTAAGGAATCTTCATACTGTTCTCCATAGTGGCTGTATCAATTTACATTCCCACTAACAGTGCAACAGTTTGCCCTTTTCTCCATATCCTCTCTAGCATTTATTATTTGTAGATTTTTTTTATGATAGCCATTCTGACCTGTGTGAGGTGAGAACTTACTGTAGTAAGTTTTTGATTTGCATTTCTCTAATAATGAGCAATTTCTCCAAAAATGAGCAAAGAGACTAGAGATCTCTTCAAGAAAATGAGAGATACCAAGGAAGCATTTCATGCAAAGATGGGCTCAATAAAGGACAGAAATGGTATGGACCTAACAGAAGCAGAAGATATTAAGAAGAGGTGGCAAGAAGACACAGAAGAACTGTACAAAAAGAGCTTCACGACCCAGATAATCACGACGGTGTGATCACTCACCTAGAGCCAGACATCCTGGAATGTAAAGTCAAATAGGCCTTAGGAAGCACCACTATGAATAAAGCTAGTGGACGTGATAGAATTCCAGTTGAGCTATTTCAAATCCTGAAAGATGATGCTGTGAAAGTGCTGCACTCAATATGCCAGAAAATTTGAAAACTCAGCAGTGGCCACAGGACTGGAAAAGGTCAGTTTGCATTCTAATCCCTACGAAAGGCATGGGCAAAGAATGTTCAAACTACCGCACAATTGCACTCATCTCACATACTAGTAAAGTAATGCTCAAAATTATCCAAGCCAGGCTTCAGCAGTACATGAACCGTGAACTTCCTGATGTTCAAGCTGGTCTTAGAAAAGGCAGAGGAACCAGAGATCAAATTTCCAAAATCTGCTGGGTCTTAGAAAAAGCAAGAGTTCCAAAAATACATCTATTTCTGTTTTATTGACTATGCCAAAGCCTTTGACTATGTGGATCACAATAAACTGGAAAATTCTGAAAGAGATGGGAATACCAGACCACCTGACCTGCCTCTTGAGAAACCTGGAAGCAGGTCAGGAAGCAACAGTTAGAACTGGACATGGAACAACAGACTAGTTCCAAATAGGAAAAGGAGTACATCAAGGCTGTATGTTGTCACCCTGCTTATTTAACTTATACATAGAGTACATAATGAGAAATGCTGGGCTGGGAGAAGCACAAGCTGGAATCAAGATTGCCAGGAGAAATGTCAATAACCTCAGATATGCAGATGACACCACGCTTACAGCAGAAAGTGAAGAGGAACTAAAAAGCCTCTTGATGAAAAAGAGTGAAAAAGTTGGCTTAAAACTCAGCATTCAGAAAACTAAGATCATGGCATCTGGTCCCATCACTTCATGGGAAATAGACGGGGAAACAGTGGAAACAGTGTCAGACTCTATTTTGGTGGGCTCCACAATCACTTCAGATGGTGACTGCAGCCATGAAATTAAAAGATGCTTACTCCTTGGAAGGAAAGTTATGACCAACCTAGATAGCATATTAAAAAGCAGAGTTATCACTTTGCCAACAAATGTCCATCTAGTCAAGGCTATGGGCATTTTCAGTGGTCATGTATGGGTGTGAGAGTCGGATTGTGAAGAAAGCTGAGTGCCGAAGAATTGATGCTTTTGAACTGCAGTGTTGGAGAAGACTCTTGAGAGTCCCTTGGACTGCAAGGAGATCCAACCAGTCTATCCTAAAGGAGATCAGTCCTGGGTCTTCATTGGAAGGACTGATGTGAAAGCTGAAACTCCAATACTTTGGGCACCTCATGTGAAGAGCTGACTCATTGGAAAAGACCCTGATGCTGGGAGGAATTGGGGACAGGAGGAGAAGGGGACGACAGAGGATGAGATGGCTGGATGGCATCACTGACTCAATGGACGTGAGTCTGAGTGAACTCCGGGAGTTGATGATGGACAGGGAGGCCTGGCGTGCTGCAATTCATGGGGTCACAGAGTCGGACACGTTGAGAGACTGAACTGAACTGAATTATGAGCAATACTGAACATCTTTTCGTGTGTTTGTTGGCCATCTGCTTGTCTTCTTCGGATTACTTGTGATAGCTAGGACATGGAATCAACCTAGATGTCCATTGACAGATGAGAATGGATAAAAAGTTGTGGAATATATTGACAATGGAATATTATTCATCCATAAAAAGGAATGCATTTGAGTCAGTTCTTGTGAGGTGGATGAACTTAGAACCTGTTATACATAGTGAGGTAAGCCAGAGAAAAAAAATCATAAATTAACACATATATATTAAATTTAGAAAAATGGTACTGATAAACATGTTTGCCGGACAAGAATAGAGATCCAGACATAGAAAACCAACTTGTGGACACGGCAGAGAAGGAGAGGTTGGGATGGATTGAGAGAATAGCATTGAAACATACAGATTACAATATGAAAAGTAGATTGCTAATACATAGCTACTGTATACTGCAGGGAGCTCAATTTGGTACTCTGTGCCAACCTAGAGGAGCGGGATGGGGAAGGAAGTTCAAGAGGGACAGGATATATATACACATATTCATATTGTTGTACAGAAGAAATCAACAGCATTTAAAGCAATTATCCTCCAATAAAAATGTTTTAAAAAAGGAGGGCATGATTTTACATACTTGGTGATTTAATATTGATTGTTAACTAATTGACTAAAGTTGAATAATGTTAACATCAAATGATTATTTTTAACTTATATTCCTGACATTTTTATGTTAATTAGCTGTGTTAACAACTGTATTAGTGGTTTTACTTACATATTGCTGTCTAATCTAGTTATAAAATTATCAACTAGTGCTTCATATAATTGATGTCTGTGTTCCAAAATCTTATTTTATGAAAAAATATAAATAAAAAATGAAAGCATTCATGATTTCTGAGTATTATATTTGTTCAGTGTTAAAAGAAGAGTGGAAGGAGAGGACAATAATCTTGATCATTAATAAAGTAGACTAACCTTCCTTTTTAATATTCTGCTGATATATAATCTCATATTTCCCTGAATTTTCTGATAGCTCTGTAGTGTCTGGTCTATGATCTCAATCAGCCTACACCTTAAGTTCAATGTGCAATGAAATTCTCTTGATGGCCCTCTTTCTTTCAATTTGTATTTTTTCTAGGCAGTCTTCTTGACTTGCATACAGTTTTCGCAGAAAGCAGATAAAGTGGTCTGGTATTCTCAACTCCTAAAGAATTTTCCACAGTTTGTTGTGATCGACACAAAGGCTTTAGTGTAGTCAATGAACAACAAGTAGATTTTTTCTGGAATTCTCTTGCTTTTCTGTCAGGGGCGTGTATAATTTCCTCAGTTCTGTCTTGCCGCAGCTAAAGTTTGAAGTGACAGGTGGACCAGTGTTATAGCTCAATTTTATAGGAAAAACAAATTATAGTACACCCTCAAGGAGTGAGCGTGGGCCAACCCAAAAAACAAAGAAAGGACAGAGCCTCTATTCTTCTAGGCTTCCTCCTTTTATACAATTGTTTTCTCCCCTGGAGGCTGCCCTATGTAAATTGGGCTGTTCCTTTTACATGAGGTCCTCAAGCTGGTCCTCTTTGTTCTATTTTTGCAGGCTTTTCCCATATTTGTCTTTTAGCCACCACCATTTTGGACTCTTTTTCCTATTCTAACTATCTAATGTTTCAATGATACAATGGATGCTGGCAACTTGATCTCTGGTTCCTCTGCCTTTTCTAAATCCAGCTTGTACATTTGGAAGTTCTCGGTTTATGTACTGCTGAAGCTTATCTTGAAGGATTTTGAGCATTACTTTGCTAGCATGTGAAATTAGCACAACTGTGTGGTAGTTTGGACATTTTCTGCATTGCTCTTCTTTGGGATTGGAATTAAAACTGACATTTTCCAGTCTTATGGTCACCGCTGAATTTTCCAAATTTGCTGACAGGTCACGTGAAGCACTTCAACAACATTATCTTTTAGGATTTACAATAGTTCAGCTGGAATTCCAACATCTCCACTAGCTTTGTTCATTAGTAATGCTTCCTAAGGCCCACTTGACTTCACACTCCACTATATCTGACTCTAGGTGGGTAATCACAACATCGTGGTTATCTGGGTTATTAAGGGCTTTTTTCAGTATAGTATTTCTGTGTATTCTTGCCAACTCGTCTTAATATCTTAGGCTTCTGTTTAGATCCATACCATTTCTGTCCTTTATTGTGCCTATCTTTCCATGAAATGTTCCCTTGGTATCTCTAATTTTCTTGAAGAGACCTCTAGTCTTTCTCATTCAATTTTTTCCCTCTATTTCTTTGTATTGTTCACTTAAGAAGGCTTTCTGTCTCTCCTTGCTATTCTTTGGAACTCTGCATTTAAGTGTAAATATCTTTCCTTTTTTCCTTTGCCTTTCACTTCTCTTTTCTCCACTATTTGTAAAGCCCTCTCATCCAACCTCAGCCGTTTTGTCCTTTTGCATTTCTTCAGGATGGTTTTGATCACCATCTCCTGTACAGTGTTCAAATCTCAGTCTATAGTTCTTCAGGCACTTTATTAGATCTAATCCTTTAAATCTATTTGTCACTTCCACTGTATAATCATAAGAGATTTAATTTAGGTCATACCTGAAGAACCTAGTGGTTTTCCCTACTTTCTTCATTTCAAGCCTGAATTTTGCAATAAGGAGTCACAGTCAGATCCAGGTATTGCTTTTGCTGACTATACAGAGCTTCTACATCTTCAGCTGCAAAGAATATAATCATATAAAGAAGAGCTATGATAAATCTGGACAGCATACTAAAAAACAAAGACATCACTTTGCCAACAAAGGTCCATACAGTCAAATGTATGTTTTTTCTATTAGTCATTGTGAATGTGAGAGCTGGACCATAAAGAAAGCTGAGGGCTAAAGAATTGATTCTTTTGAACTGTGGTGCTAGAGAAGACTGTTGAGAGTCCCTTGGATAGTAAGGGGATCAAACCATTCAATCCTAAAGGAAATCAACCTTAAATATTCATTGGAATGACTGATCTTGAAGCTGAAGCTCAGATACTTTGGGCACCTGATGCAAAGAGTCAACTCATTGGAAAAGACTTTGATTCTGGGAAAAATTGAGGGCATGAGGAGAAGGGGATGACAGAGGATGAGATGATTGGATGGTATCACCAACTCAATGGACATGAGTTTGAGCAAACTCCAGAAGATAGTGAAGGACAAGGAAGACTTGTGTGCTGCAGTCCATGGGGTTACAAATTATCAGACATTGTTACAACAGCAGCAACCAGGCAGTCTTACCTACTCCTCTTACCTCAACTAATGACACCAAGGTATATATCACAACCTATTCTTTTTAGTTTTGATCTAATCATTTAAAGTGTTTATTAGCTACTTTCAACAGGTTCTATTACAGGTACACTGTACTTATGCACTAAAACAGGCTCCATTATCTTAGTACCAAATTCTGTGTTTTTTTTTCTCTTTCATGCTAGTGAAATCAATACACAACTAGCAAATCACATACAACATTGCTTCTTCTTTTCCTTATCTACTCCTTCCCCCAGGATCCAATAAGTCATCAGTTCAGTTCAGTTCAGTTGCTCAGTTGTGTCCCACTCTTTGCGACCTCATTCAGCATGCCAGGCCACCCTGTCCATCACCAACTCCCGGAGTTCACTCAGACTCACATCCATCGAATCAGTGATGCCATCCAGCCATCTCATCCTCTGTCGTGCCCTGCTCCTCCTGCTCCCAACCCCTCTCAATATCAGAGTCTTTTCCAATGAGTCAACTCTTCACATGAGATGGCCAAAGTACTGGAGTTTCAGCTTTAGCATCATTCCTTCCAAAGAAATCCCAGGGTTGATCTCCTTCAGAATGGACTGGTTGATCTCCTTGCAGTCCAAGGGACTCTCAAGAGTCTTCTCCAACACCACAGTTCAAAAGCATCAATTCTTCAGTGCTCAGCTTTCTTCACAGTCCCACTCTTACATACATATGTGACCACTGGAAAAACCATAGCCTTGACTAGACGGATATTTGTTGGCAAAGTATTGTCTCTGCTTTTCAATATGCTATCTAGGTTGGTCATAACTTTTCTTCCAAGGAGTAAGCCTCTTTGAATTTCATGGCTACAGTCACCATCTGAGAGTCACCAGGGAGGCCTGGTGTGCTGTGATTCATGAGGTCGCAAAGAGTTGGACATGACTGAGCGACTGAATTGAACTGAACTGAGACATCTAGATTAAAGGGTGTGTGTGTGTGTGTGTGTGTGTGTGTGTGTGTGGTTTATGTGTGGTTTAACCTTTCAACACTTAGAAGATATTTTGTGGTCTCTGGTATCTGTTGTTTTTTATATACTTTTAAAATCCTGGTTGCTTCAGAAGCTCTCTAAATATTCTAGTTATTTTAGGTAAAGGCATTAATTTATATACATTATAATGTCATGTGTGTGCTAAATCACTTCAGTCATGTCCAACTCTTTGCAACCCCATGGAGTGTAGCCCACCAGTTTCCTCTGTCCATGAGATTCTCCAGGCAAGAATACTGGAGTGGGCTGCCATGCCCTTCTTCAGAGTGTCTTCCCAACCTAGGGATCAAATCTGTGTCCTTTAGGTCTCCTCCACTGGTAGGCAAGTTCTTTACCACTAGCCCCACCTGGGAAGCCCTACTATGTCATAGTCATGTATATATTGAGATAACCATATATTTTATATATTTTAAGTTGATAAATTGAAGTAATTGATTATAATGTTAATATGTTCCTGTATTTTTGAATTAAACCAAATTTGAACATATATTTTTCTTTGGTGGATTTGGTTTAGAATTGTTTCCCTCCCTGGAAAAGTTTGTATAAAACTGGAATTATCTTTCTTTTATTTTTTGTTAAAATTAATTTGGGGGGAATTTAAACTTGGATATAATTTCTTTATATGGTTATCAGTTTATGCAGTATTTTTAATTCCTTTACAGCAATAAGTTATATTTTTGAGCAGTAAGTTATATTTTAAGAAATTATGTATTTTGTTTAGCTTTCAAATTTGTTTGAACACTGTTATTCTTTGATATTGTTTACTTTTGCTTTTATCTTTTTAAAACAAAACTTGTTATAGTTTAGTTAGTCTTTTTCAATATATCAGATAATTCTTATATACTTCTTCAAATATTGTCAGCCTCAAATGTCTGTGGTGTCTTGGACCACCTTTTTGTAACTGCTTCAGTGACTGGCTCTACATAGGAGTTGACCAGCTTCACACAGGTTTAATCTTCCAATGCCTTGTCTCAATACTTCCTGCCTCTGGGCTACTTTTTTGCCGAGTTTTGGGAATCTATAGATCTATACTTGGGATCTATGAATACATAGATTAAAAGAGGAGATAAATAGGTTAAACTTCAATCTAAAAGCTCTAGGAGTCAGTACTGCCAGGGTCCAGCCCCGGTGGATCCAGGGTAATTCGAAGTGGGGACGGAGTCAGCGTCCTAGGAATTAATTGCTTAATTAAAGATATAGAGGGAGACTAGAAAGAAATAGCGTAGTAGGAAAATTAGTGGAGAAAAAGAAGCTGAATAACTTGGTTTACATGGGATACCAATAAAGCTTTGAGACAAGAAGCTTGCACCACCCACGTAGGCCACCAGTGTCCACTTGAATATCGCAGGGTGCCCCGCCTTGGGCTCCCTCTGGCATGGAACTTAAATGCCAGGGCAAAATTAGCAGGCTTGGTGAGTACCCACACTCCAGATGGGAATTCAGCCAGAAAAATGGAGAACAAGAAAGAAACGATACAGGGGAATCAGTCTTTCCAGAAATTGATCCGTTTTCTTTATTTTCAGGTTTGATTATATACCTTTTGTTACACATAGAGACAAATGGAAATTTCAAAGTCACGCAGGGATCAGCAGTCCTGACCTTTATCAAAATCAAGTGCTTCACATAAATGTATAAAAAAAGGTCTTAGGGGTTTTACATCATCTTCTGGCCATGAGGCTGTGCTGACATTTTATGATCCTTTCTTTCTGATAACAGCCAGTCAAACCAAAAAACTTATTTTCCGGGGTGATTTTACTTAAACCAGGCACCACCCTCTGAAGGTAGCAGATCAAGTTGCATTCCTATAGGGTGAGGGTGTAGTGGGTTACAATTAAGAAAGGAATTTACTTAGCCTAAGGTTAACATGATTAATCTAAAGGTTAATACTTATTTCTCCTATATGTTAGTTATATATTCATTAACATGTATAAGGGCAGGGGATTTAACAGCAAATATTGGCTCAACAAATGAAAAATCCTTCACCAATATAATTCCTAATCAATGCACTATATTAATAATTTCTAACTTCCTAAAAGAATCTGCCTTTAGTAAGTCTAAAACATCTCATGCCTCTCACGGTTGGGAGGCTGTAGACAATCACATGTGGCTGGACGAATCTGTACAGGCAGGCTAGAAAACCTTCAGAGGAGTTTGTAAGTTGAAACACTCTTGTCACTCCCAGGAATTTTTATTAACTGGAGCTGTAGGTTAACTCCTCCGAGAGAGGTGATGGGGAAGAGCCCCCCATAAAGCCAGAGGTGTAGGTGAGAGCATAAAACAGCAAAGTAGGCAGACTCTGGTTTTAGGGGTAGATGCTCGGGAACAGGGGGTTTCCTGAGGCTCGATCCTGCCTTTGCATATGTCGAAGCCTCCTTCCTCATGACCTTTGCCACGGGCGGAGTTCCTCACGCTGGCTCCTGGCAAGTACATATGTACCTCTCTCTTTAGGAAGGACTATCATGAGATGCAGTTTATAAGACTTCTGAGAAATGGTCTATGGAATCAAGCAATTCATTGCTCTGTTCTGTGGTCAATTCTCTTGTGTCTCCTCTGTCTGCTTCAGTTCCATTTCCCTCACTCCTGTTCCTTGGGATCACACTTTCTAATTAAAAATATAGCAGATCTACCCATTGTCTTAGATCCTGCTTTCAAGGTGTGACCAGTCTTTCCAAAGAACCTACTTCTTCAAAAATGAATAGGCTTTGTCAAGCCTTTTCATTGTACTTTTATTTTGTATATAATAGTAACATTTTCCTTTATATTTGTTATCTTCTTCTTTAAATGTTCTTGCATTTTATTTTCTTATTTTTATTCAAATCTTTAAAACTAAATAATTGTTATTAACAGCTTGAGACTTTCTTATTTTCTAACCTAGGTATTTATTGCTATAATTTTCTTCTCTATTACCACTTGCTCCTACTCACAAGTTTTGGTTTGTTGTATTTCATTGTTAAATTTGAAATATTTTCTGACTTCTACTTTGAATACTTGTTCTTGCTACTAAGAAGCATATTTTGAAATTACTATGTATATGAGTGAGTGTGAATGCTCAGTCGTGTCCAACTCTTTGTGATCCCATGGGCCGTATACCATCAGGCTCTTCTGTCCATGGAATTTTCCAGGCAAGAATACTGCAGTGGGTTGCCATTTCCTTCTTCAGGGGATCTTCCCCATCCAGGGATCAAGCCTGCGTCTCTTGCATCTCCTGCATTGGCAAGTGGATTTTTTACCAACGCACCCCCCTGAGAAGTCCGTATATGCTTTGTATTTAAAAGTTGTTTTACAGTTTGTTTTCAAATTTGTCATATCATGTCTATTTTAATGCATCTAATTTATCTTTAAGATATTAAGATTTTCAATTTGTTGAAGTTGTTTTATGACATAGTAAGTGACATTTTTCAAATATATTGCACATTTGCTGGTGAAGAGATTAATTTTCTAATTGTTGGCTGCAGGATACCACATATGTCCTCTAGATTAATTTAGTTGTATTGTTCAAATCTATATCCTTATCGGGTTTATATCTGCCTCATATATCAGTTACTGAAAGAAATATATTAAAATCTTCCATTATGATGGTCTACTTCTATTTTTTATGTACTCATGCACATGCATCTATATGAGATAATACTATTAGCTACATACATTTTCAAAACTATATAGCATTCTAGTGTAGCCTTTTATCTTACTCTCTAAATATTTTTTTTGCATTAAAGTGTCCTTTGCTTGACATTAATGTAGCAAATTATTTACTTTAAAAGCATTGGCTTGACATAATGTTTCTATTCTTTTATTTTCAAATTTTCTCTGCCTTATTTGCTTTTAGTTTCATAAGCTTCCTATAACTGAAATTTAAATTAAAGAAAGACTAGTTCTGTAATATTTTCTTTTTAACTTGTGGATTTCTGAGCAGATTGTCGAAGTATGACCTTTAAGCCAGATAAAACAGACTGCCTGTTTTTATAAATATGTATTATATATGTAGGAATATATATATTGGAAGAAAACCACATTCATTCATTTATAGACTTGTCTGTTGCTGCCACAATGACATAACTGAACAATCATAAGACACCATATGGTCAGCAAAGCCTACAATACTTACTATCTGTCGCTTGACAGAAAAAATTAGCTGACCTATCACTGTAGATGGTGACTGCAGCCATGAAATTAAAAGATGCTTGCTCCTTGGAAGGAAAGTTATGACCAACCTAGATAGCATATTGAAAAGCAGAGACATTACTTTGCCAACAAAGGTCCGTCTAGTCAAGGCTATGGTTTTTCCAGTGGTCATGTATGGATGTGAGAGTTGGACTGTGAAGGCTGAGCACCGAAGAATTGATGCTTTTGAACTGTGGTGTTGGAGAAGACTCTTGAGAGTCCCTTGGACTGCAAGGAGATCCAACCAGTCTATCCTAAAGGAGATCAGTCGTGGGTGTTCATTGGAAGGACTGATGCTGAAGCTGAAACTTCAGTACTTTGGCCTCATGTGAAGAGTTGACTCATTGGAAAAGACCCTGATGCTGGGAGGGATTGAGGGCAGGAGAAGGGGACGACAGAGGATGAGATGGCTGGATGGCATCACCGAATGAATGGATATTAGTTTGAGTGAACTCCGGAAGTTGGTCATGGACAGGGAGGCCGGGCGTACTGTGATTCATGGGGTCACAAAGAGTCAGACACGATTGAGCAACTGAACTGAACTGAAGGATTCGTAAATTTATGTTTATACCAATTGATAATATATATATTTACCTTTGGATTTTTTAACCTAACTTTTTGCCCTTGTAACAATTTTCCCTGTTTTCTTTATGATAAAAATTATTTTATTTTCTCTGTTATCATAAATTGTAAGTTATAAACTCTATTTCTGTTTTTATTTGTCATACTATTGGCCACACAACAAGGCTTTCCTTATTAGTATTAATTTATAGCATAATATTTCTTCAGATCAATAAAGGGATCTCAAAGTTCTGTGATTCTAATTACAGTCTTCATATCTTAGTGAAAGTGAAGTCGCTCAGTCATGTCCGACTCTTTGCGGCCCCATGGACTGTAGCCTACCAGGCTCCTCCCTCCATGGGATTCTCCAGGCAAGAGTACTGGAGTGGGTTGCCATTTCCTTCTCCAGGGGATCTTCCTGACCCAGGGATCTAACCTGGGTCTCCCTCATTCCAGGCAGATGCTTTAACTTCTGAGCTACGAGGGAAACCCATTACATATATTTATTTCAGAGTTTTGGTCCAATCTCTATTCTCCACAGGAGATAGACAATAACAGGTTTATATTTTTCTATTTATTTATGTCTCTAAATTTTTGCTACCCATCTTTTGTGTATCTCATATAAAATGATAAGTTTATTTTCTTTTTGATGTACACCCTTGATCAGCTCCTGTACTTAATGAGAAGTTCTTTGTTATTGTTTGTTGTTGTTGTTGTTTAGTCGCTAAGTCACGTCCGACTCTTTGTGACCCTGTGAACTTCAGCATGCCAGGCTTCCTTCCCGGTCCTTCACTATCTCTCTGAGTTTGCTCAAACTCATGTCCATTGAGTCAGTGATGACATCTAACCATCTCATCCTCTGTTCTTAGTTCTCAGTGTATTTTTATGTGCTATTTCCTTTTTATTCTTGAAGGCTTAGTTCAGTATATATTTAGAAGATAATGCTACTTTAGTTTGATGATTATCTTATGCCTTTGAAAATATTCCTCAACTATTTCTGGATTTCATCAGTGCTCTTCAGAAAACTGCTACTTGATAATAATCTTTGGAAGGCATCTTTCTATTTTCTTTGACTGAATTTAAGATTATATCTTTGTCTTTTGCAATCTGCAATTCTACTGAGATATATATGCTGCTGCTGCTGCTAAGTCACTTCAGTCGTGTCCGAATCTGTGCGACTCCATAGACGGCAGCCCACCAGTTTCTGCCATCCCTGAGATTCTCCAGGCAAGAACACTGGAGTGGATTGCCATTTCATTCTCCATATATATGTAATTAAAATGTTATATTTGTGTGCTCATAAGTCTGGATATTTATATCTAGTATCTATTTTTTAAAGATTTCCAGCATAAAATCTTCAAATATTACATATCTCCCAATCTCTTTAAACTCTTTTTTCGGAACATCAGTGGAAGTAGTGATGATGATTCTGAGTTAGGTCACTGGCAAATGGAACCTCATGTTGATTTGCGAATACAAATAAGATATTCCTTTCTGCAACCTTGACAAACCTAGACAATGAATGAGGACTAAGAAGCTAATGTTATGCAACTGGGGCCTAGAAATGATGGCTATTTGGATATTAAGGTATGAGAGTCTTCATATTTTTCCAAATTCTAAGACCAGGATACATTTAATTACATGGATAACACATCTGATTTCTAGCTCATCCCTGATAACAAATAGCTATTACTGCACAAAATGTATTTTTATAAAGTAGTACTTTGTGTGTAACATTATATCAAAACATTGTATCAAAAAAACTGGATCAAAATACTACATTCTACATAAGGATCCGCTGCTGCTGTTAAGCCACTTCAGTTGTGTCTGACTCTGTGCGACCCCATAGATGGCAGCCCACCAGGCACCCCCGTCCCTGGGATTCTCCAGGCAAGAACACTGGAGTGGGTTGCCATTTCCTTCTCCAATGCATGAAAGTGAAAAGTGAAAGGGAAGTTATTTAGTCGTGTCCAACTCTTAGCAACCCCATGGATTGCAGCCCACCAGGCTCCTCCGTCCATGAGATTTTCCAGGCAAGAGTACTGGAGTGGGGTGCCATTGCCTTCTTCAAAACATAAGGATCTAGCAGTGATATATTCAACTGACATCCATCAGAAGATGCTGACATGAATTGAGCTGTCTGCAAAGGAATAGGAGCATTCTTACTATTTTCTTTTATTCGAGAAAAGGTCAAGTGCTGTTAAAGGGACAAAATACTATACAAGATGCATATCAAGTGCCAATGTCTTGCTATTAGGGCCATATAAAATTTGATTAAGACTAGATTGTAACGCTATTTTAAAGTGAGCCCAGGCTTTACTAGGATAAAACAGTCTCACATACAAAGCCATATTAAAGGCCAATTTAAGACCATATTAAAGACAAATTTGGAAGATGTTGTACTCATAACTTTTTGATAAGATACTTTGAATATTTGTTTGTTGATGGTTCTCTATACAAGTCCAAAATAAGACTCCAACTTATTCAACACTGGCCACATAGGGTAGGGAACTATCTTATACATACAGTTCTACAAAACTGACAATTAAACGCAAATATCCTCCATTTCAGGTTTCCCCGATAGCTCAGTTGTTAAAGAATACACCTGCAATGCAGGAGAACCAGGTCCAATTCTGGAATTGAAGATCCACTGGAGAAGGGATAGGCTACCCACTACAGTATTCTTGGGCTTCCCTGGTGACTCAACTGGTAATGAATCTGCCTGCAATTTGGGAGACATGGGTTCCATCCCTGTGTTGAGAAAATATGCTGGAGAAGGAAATGGCAACCCACTCAGGTATACTTGCCTGGAGAATCCCATGGACAGATGAACCTGGCAGGCTACAGTCCATGGACTTGCAAAGAGTCAAGACCCGACTAAGTGACTATCACACACACACCCTCCGTCTTAGCCTCTCTGAAAATAGGACTGAACAACAACCGCACAAATAGTCCTTTATCTAATTATCATATCCTCCCCCATTTGTGATAAAACTGTCTCCAGATTTTGTGAAATATCCCCTAGGGGAAAACTGCCCCTGGTTGAGAACCACTGCTGTAGTTTTACTATGCTTCTCCTATCTACTTTACCAATCTGAAATCTCCCTGAGAAATTACCTTAATTAATTCTCTCAGTGTCCTTCTAGAGTCTCTTCATGTAAATGCCTTATTTTACATGAAAACACTTTGTTATTATCCTTGTTTATGTAACTTAAAGGTTTGGAAAATTTTCATAAATTTAATTTTTTGATAAACACTTGAATTGCTCTAAGATTTTATCAAAATGAGTAAATTTGTACTTACATAATTTCATACATGTATATGTAATCACAGGACAGATTTCCAGAACAGTGGTGTTTTATATATTTATGTATATATATAATATATACATAATACATATAATACATATAATAAAATATATATGTATTTATATATTAATGTATATATGCATACATAGATAAAGAGAGAGCTGGTGGATATTGACAAATTTCCATACAAAATGTATCAGCTTGCACTCTTATCAATAATTGTAGTTTCATGGAAAAATAGTACTTTTAGGTTGTTAAAAAGTCTTGGTTATAGTTTGTAATTCTTGTTCTTTTTTTTTTATTTCTAGTTAAAAAAAAAACAAGATATTGAACCGTACTGCTTCTATTTTCATACTGTAGTTCCTTTTATACACTTCTTGCTTGAAAACCAAGGGGAGTAAAATTTCCTGAAACTTTAGTGAGGTAATTTGGAAAACAAAATTATTTTCAGAGAGGCTGAGAAAAGTGATAAAGTCCCAAATGATATGGTTACTGGTCTCTGGACATGGTGATAAAATACTCTTACACTCTATTTAGTGACTAAAGGTGATAATATATCTCCTAGTGGCTCAGAGAGTAAAGTGTCTGCCTGCAATGGGGGAGACCCAGGTTCGATCCCTCAGTTGGGAAGATTCCCTGGAGAAGGAAATGGCAACCCACTCCAGTATTCTTTCCTGGAAAATCCCATGGACAGAGGAGCCTGGTAGGCTACAGTCCCCGGGGTCACAAAGAGTCGGACATGAGTGAGTGACTTCACTTTCTTTCAAAGGTGATAATCCAACTTTGCTTGAGTATTATTCACTATGAGGATGGTTCAAACAGGGATTTTCAGAGTCATAAACCTATTAAGCATTTCACTTAAGCTTTCTTGAGCAAGTTTAGGACTGCAGAAAATTTAATGAAGGAGAAAAAAACAAGTTTAATCAAGATTTCAATATAAATATAGCCATTGATACCTTTTACCTTTGGAAAATGTCTAACGAGTCGTGGCAGTATTAATCTACCTGAAGGGATGATACCTATTACCTTTCATGTTTCCCTTATGGTTTTTGTGTGCTATTTCACAGATGGGCCCAGCTGACCAATATGTTCCTACATTCTATGAGATTTCATTCATTAAAATTTCTCATATAAATGCTTTTCCCTTTAATCATTTTAAGTAGGGAGAAGACTAGGGGGCTTCAGTTTAGATTACTGCTTCTTCCCTCTCATCATGAATTTTGTCTCCTTCCCTATTTCTATAACTTGGCCAAACTTTTAACAAAGAAGCAATATTGAAAAAACTAGCCAAACACTTAATTGTGTTTAAAAAATGTGAGTTCATTAGGTGTACTTATATGATACCCATCAACATCTAGTGTTTTTCCCGTTAGAATAAAAGCTATTCACCTTGTATTACAATTAAAATATGATTACTATGGAAGATCAGAAAGGTTTATAATACTGTACTTACAGGAACTCACAGAACCAAAGTATTCCTTTTCATGTTTGTAAAATTGAATGCAATTATTTATAAATGATTATGCTCTTTCAGATATCTCCTCCTAGCCAAGACAATATTAACGTCATCATATAGTCAACAATAATGGCATGTGAGAAGCTCTAAAATGATGAACATGACTGAATTCCTTTTATGCCAATAAATCTGAAACTACTTAGAAAGCTTTAAATTTATGAGCACTTTAAGTATTATAAATTTTTATCAAGTGTGGCCTTTAAAACTAAACTTTTTATTCATGTATTATGTGCATTTTTTGCACAGTTTATTTGAGTAAGACCAATTCTCCATGTGAAGCCTGAGAGCCAGAGAACAGACAATTCATTTGATAAGCATTTGTTCTAGAAGTGAGCACTTTAAACTTAGCTTAAGTCCAATTTGAATTGATTAATATTCCTGAGCACTGCGACTTTCATGGGAAGAGAGAAAAGATAGAGCAACCGAAGACAGTCTTTTCTTATGTGTTCTGTGATGATTATCTCTTTTAGTAGGTCTCTCCAAATCAGTCCCCGTTGGGAAACATTATTGGAATGCTTTCCTTTTCTGGGAAAGTGGGAGCAGAATAGATTTAACTTGCTGAATTCAGTTCCTCAGTTGTGTACGAATCTTTGTGACCCCATGGACTGCACCACTCCAGGCTTCCCTGTCCGTCACCAACTTCCGGAGCTTGCTCAAACTCATGTTCATTGAGTTGGTGATGTCATCCATCCATCTCATCCTTTGTCATCCCCTTCTCCTTCCACCTTCAGTCTTTCCCAGCATCAGGGTCTTTTCAAATGAATCAGTTCTTCGCATTAGGTGGTCAAAGTATTGGAGCTTCAGCTTCAGCATCAGTCCTTCCAATGAATATTCAGGACTGATTTTCTTTAGGATGGACTGGTTGGATCTCCTTGCAGTCCGAGGGACTGGCAAGAGTCTTCTTCAATACCACAGTTCCAAAGCACAAATTCTTTGGTGCTCAGCTTTCCTTTTTATGTTAGGGTAATCTACCTTGAGGTGATACTGCTCCTGCTGCTGCTTAGTTGCTTCAGTCATATCTGACTCTGTGAAACCCTGTGGACTGTAGCTCGCCAGCTCCTCTGTCCACGGGATTCTCCAGGCAAGAGTACTGGAGTGGGCTGCCATGCCCTCCCCCAGGCGATCTTCCCAACCCAGGGATTGAACTCAGGTCTCTGCATTGCAGGCCGATTGTTTACCACTGAGCCACCAGGGATGCCTTGAGGTGATACTATCCAAATGTAATCATTGGTTAGTAATCACATAAAATTTAGTTTTAAGTTATTTTAAGAATTTGGGCTTATATTTTATTGAAAACTAAGTAATGACATGTTCATTTGATAATATTGAAACAAGTTTAATTCATGCATATATTAAATGTGCTAAAATAGTTCATTGGTTTCACTGAACTCAACAAAAGTGAGGCCAAAAATAGAATTTCTTTTAAAGAAATAAAGAATTAATTTGATTATGTAATTTAAGAATAGTGGTTAGTTTCAACATAAGTGAAGACAGACAGGAGTTAAGAATTAGTTTTTGCTTTGTTTTTCTGGGTAATCCTACTATGCAATTACTTCCACTAATTAACTCATGTTGATAACCCATTTCCTAGAAAGAAAAAAAGAAACTTTTTCCCAACGTGGAAAATTTATTTTAATTTTACCTATGTTAAAGTTCAAAGTGTGATATTTCTGTTTTTAAGAAATCTAGAAAAATAACATAAGCTTTATTTTATGCATCAATTTTGTCTTCCTGTCTTTCTTTACCCAAATGGAGCTTTTGAATCAATATTCATCTCAATATTTGATTCCACTTTTCACTCAGTGATTTTTTACTGACTTTCAACTTTTAAGTTGAGATCATTCATCAGAATGTAATACTAATGATATTTACTTTTAATAGAAGCAATTGTTTCTACTTGCTGATTTTATCAAAATTTCATTTTTGAATGCCCACAGCACTAATTAACAACAGTATAAACTTAATAAAAATTCAGCTGCAAGTTTATAGATTATTTTAAGAATAGCTAAACCCATTATGCCTTTAGAAATATTCTTTTTAGGTAAATAGGCCTGTATTTGATTCCAGAGTTGGATCAATGAATTTTAACAAAGAATGCAGCAATGTACCTCATTTAGGGCATTTCTGATGATTGACATTAGATGTTATTATGAGGAGATAAATAGTAATTTTGCCACCTAAATAATGTGGACTATGTTTCTGTCTTTCACAGCAGCTTGAGCTTTGAAGATGTTAGCTGTGAAATATTATTGTGAACCTCGTGATGCAAAGGGAAAGTTAAACCTCGATTATATGTGTGGGATACTATTTTGTTTATTATATTTATTGATTGTACAATAATCATATGTCTAAAAGTACGCAAGGGTGACTCTAACTCAAATAACCTCGCTGTCCTCATATACCACCAGTTATTCTGGAAATGCTTCTCCTTCCTAGTTTGAATCTCTGAACATCTTTCTCCACATCTCTAAGTAGTATGTAAAACTGAAAGTCACAATAGATGCCTGATATTTGCTCTAAAAAAATCTATTTTATTGATATACACTTCACTCTTTACCTTTGTTTCCTTATGGCTGAACTTTCTCATTCTTTGGTTCCTTTAATGTCTAATACCACCAACCTGATTTACCCACTGGCCAGTTTCTTGACTTTAAAGTCTGACTCTTTCTGGACTTCTGAACTCATCCAAGCCCTATACCATAAATTCACTGGTAGCAATGTCCTTGTTTGGAATGATTCCAGGACTTTGGCACTAATCTTGTAAACAGTGCTTACTTAGTTCTGTCTACAGACTTATCTAGAGCATCTATAACTGAAAAATCAGAATTTTGAAGAATTTTAATACAACATATATATCAGTTCAGTTCAGTTGCTCAGTCATGTCCAACTCTTTGGAACCCCATGGACAGCATCATGCCAGGCTTCCCTGTCCATCACCAACGTAAAAGCATGAAAACAACACAATGTTACAGCCTGAAATAATAATGTAATTATTATGAAAATTCATGACTGTTTCTTTGATCTCCTGTATTGCTGGTGGATTCTTTACCATCTGAGCCACCAGGGAAGCCCAAGAATACTGGAGTGGGTCGCCTATCCCTTCTCCAGGGATCTTCATGACCCAGGAATCCAACAAGGGTCTCCTGCATTGCAGGTGGATTCTTGACCAGCTAAGCTACCAAAGAAGTGCCATGCTCAGTGGGTAAGTTGCGTCCAGCTCTCTTGCAACCCCATGGACTACAGCCCACCAGGTTCCTCTGTCCATGGGACTTCCCAGGCAGGAATACTGGAGTGTATTGTTGGTTGTCATTTCCTTTTCCAGGAGATCTCCCTGATCCAGGGAGTGAACACATGTCTCCTGCATTTATACAGATTCTTTACCACTGAGTCACCAGGAAATCCCAATCATTACATAGTATAAGTTTAATCTTTTCAACTAAATTTTAGTTTTGCTTAAAAAGTCATCAGTTACAGAGATTTTATTTTAATATTACAGAGATCAAAGTATAGATTAGGAACTTATAACCAACATTTGCCTTGGTTATTTCCTTTACTTTATTGGAAAATACAAGTTAAGTATCTCTCCTAAGTAAAGATTATCTAATATGATGGAACAAACTGAGAGCATGTGCAAACTTCAAAGGAGAGTTAAACCTCTAAATTTCCCACTTCAGGAGAACAGTAAATTTGTATAAATTTCATTGGATAATTCGGTATTCTATAATGAAAGCACATTTCCAGGGCTGATATTTAAGTAGCATACTTTCTATAGCTGCTTTGCTGGCAGTTGGTCTGATTGACAGTATCTCTGTCATTTAGGCTATTAATTTTTGGATATTACCTTTATGATTAAAAAATAAATCTACTCTTAATGTATGCTCTAACTTAAAAACATGTAAAAGGATATTCATTGCAGTAAATTTTTATAATATTAAAAATCAAAATTAAGTATACATTACAAACATCTGTAGGCACAAAAACAAGGGAAGATTTTGACAGGAGCAATTATCTTGTATGAATTTTAATTGGGAACTATAACATTTGGTTACCAACAGCTGCTTCCAAGAACTGCTATAGATGGAGGCTAGCTAGCTGGCCCATTGCTTCAGGTGAGACTTTACTGGTAGTGTCTCCACAAGCTAATATCCAGCCTTTATGTATGCAGCCTGATAACTCTGTGGTATCAGTCCTTTCAGAAGTGATTATGTTCTGAGGAACTGATTCACAGTGGCTAATCTCACAAAGAAGGGGACGGATAAACCAAAATGGCAATTTATACATTCACAATGACAGAGATATCTGGCAGGATAAACAACACCTGTCATTTCCCTGGATTCTCCCTCCTGATGGGTAAATCAACCCAGGGCAACCACATTATAGATTAGAAGGCTGATCTGTGTGCCCTGGACTAAACAAAATTCATATATTTTAAGGCTATTTCAAGATATGATTCATATCTTGATGAATTTCTTTTTCTGTCTGAAAGATATTTTCACTCAAATAACTGATCATAGTCCTTACAATCTGACACCTTTTCCCTTTTCTGAACTGTAGAAATATGTGCGTATTTTACTATTTGTTTCTCTTTAAAATTGAAAATAGTCCCATAGCCATATGGACAACTTCCCTTCTTTTGTTACTACTTAAAGTTACTCTGAATATATTTTGATACATTTGAAAATATACAGATTCTTTTTTTTTTTTTTGGTGTACACCTGATATCAAGATAAACTTTTGTCAACTTGGCTATGCTCAAGAGCAATTTGTATGCTAATTCAAGATTTATTCAGCAAACTCATATTGCTTGTCATATTAGGCATTGGCAGAGACAAAAGATAGCCAATCCTGGTTTTCAAAAAGTGGGCAGTTCAAGATATAAAAAAGGTAATCTCAAAAATATTTCTAATTTCCAATGATATGTGTTATAGTAACTAAAATTTAAGGTACATTAGAGTTACAAGAGAAAAAGCAAAGACAAAAACTCAGAAAAGGTTTCTAGAGGGTAAAGAATTTGAGCTGACAAGAAGGAGTAGGCGTTTGTAGACTATCAAAAGAAACATGCTTTAGGTAGTAGATAAGATAATATGCAAAGGAACAGATTCCTAATTTATGAGAAATCCTGGGTTTCATGATTGGAATTTGGAAATACCCCAATCTCAGTAGTACCCCTATTCTAAACCTCTTAAGTAAACCTGTTTCTTGAAATGAGTGATGTCATCTTTCGTATTTACTAAGTTTAATATCAGAGGATTATTTTGGGGGCAGTTTTGTAACATAATTCTGAGGGTTCTTTTTCAGATTACAGTGGAATCACTATAAGCAGAGCAGCCCATATCTAAATCTTACAGTCTAATTGGGGAATTTGATATAATGTGAATTCCTACTTTATTGCTCTATCAAAACAAATTCTGTATAGTTAGTAACATTGACCTTCAGGCTACAAGAGCTGTAATAACCCATACTGATTTATTTGGTGTTGAGAATGCATATTTTAAATTTTAATAAAAATGCCACATTTCTACTCTTTCAAAATTCTTCACAACTTAGGTCAGGATATTACTAATGTTAAACTTTCCAACACTTTAATGTTTAGCCAGATGATTATGTTCAAATATAAAAGATAAAAGCTGCTTAGTGCCCATCAAGTGTGTGGACCAAGATTTGTTCATTTTCTACTGAAAGATCAATATGAGGTATGTTTGATAAATTAGCAAACTGAAATCACAGAAAGGTTAAATTGCTCTTAGTCCTAACTGTGTCTTTCACTGTATCTATACAGCATTATGAGGATGAATTTCCAAAACTGATGCTTAGAGATACTGTGTTTGTTATACTTAGAAATTTTAATTTAATATATTTATCTGTTGATAAAGTTATCATACATATTTGTCATAAAGTACTTGAAAATGCAAAAGGGTTTTTAAAAATTGTTATATATAATTTTTCCACTTAGACCTAAGCATTTTGAAGAGTATGTTGAATTTTCTTTCAGTCTTTCTTTTACATTTTTGTATATATGTCTGAATATGAATACTTTTATAACTTGGATATGCAACCTTTTGAAATACAACTTTTATCATAATACATTGTGACTGTATTCCCATTACCTTAAATAATCATTAGATATATACTCCATAGTATTACATTATATGGAAAAAATATATTTAATCAATCCTTAATCCTATACCTTTAGGTTACTTTAAAAATTAACTTAAATTTTATAAAGTTTTTATTGAAAGAATGCTCCTCCATACTACCCACGTGGGATCTTATTTCCCCAAGCAGTGATCAAACTCATACTCCCTGTAGTCAAGTGTGGAATCCTAACCACTGAATCACCAGGGAATCACCTAAGTTAATTTCATTTAGATTATTATAATAATAAAAGCCCTAAATGCACAGCTTTTAATGAATTTTTAATTGTTTCTTTAGGAAAAAAAGCTTAGAAGTTGAATAGGTAATATTCTTGATGTAGTTGTTGTTTAGTTACTAAGTCGTGTCCAACTCTTTTTTGACCCCATTAACTATATAGCTCTCCAGGTTCCTCTGTCCATGGGATTTCCAAGGCAAGAGTATTGGAGCCAGTTGCCATTTTCTGCTCCAGGGGATCTTCCCAACCCAGGGATCAAACCTGTATCTCCTGAATCTCTTATATTGGCAGGCAGATTCTTTACCACTGAGCCACCTGGAAAGCCCAATATTTTTGATAGAAATTATCAAATTACCCTTCACAAAGACTGTACTAGTTTGAGTGCATTGATCTGCCTTGTATGCATTTTAAAAAACTTAAACAAACATATTCTGGCCTCATTGAAAAACAGGTGTTAGGTTTTCTATTAAATTTTATTTTCATAGCTGGTAAAAACTGTAACACAGCTAGAAAGCTAATTTGAATAGGTACTAGCTACATGGTTCACAGTAAGCAATGATCTTGCTTCATTCTGTGGATTTTTAAATGTGTATGAGTAATGTTATCCTTGGAGAGCAAAGGTGAGTTTTGTTTTGTTTCTGGTTGGTATGTTTAAACGCTATATTTTTATCCAGCTAGCTGAAAGGGCCTAATTTTAAAAATAAGTGAGTAGCCCTTTAGAGTTTCTGTAAGAAAATGCAGCAAAATATTTATATTCTCTGCATTTTACTGAACAAAACACATATGCAGGTTTATTTATAGCCTTTTTGCTTTTCAGTACATTTTGATACCTAGGATTCTGATTGAATGAACTAAGGAATGGACATAGACTTACAAATTTAATCTCATATTTATCTTTGCATTAGGGATAAGAACTACTTTTCCAAACACCCAAATGTTATAAAAAGCTAATGATGTTAGGCAATTTAAGCCCTGCTTCCCTGTAATGGTTTTAAGATGTTCTTTCTGTGGAATTTGGGGGCATTAACAGGGAAAGACATGCAACCATCTGCTAATTATTACTGACCCTGACAATAGTGGGTCTGTTTTCTGCACACAATTAGAGATGATGTTTGTGACTAAAGGAAAGGTGTGATTTTTCTGTAACAAGTTGACCTTTAAACAGGAAAGCACAAAAACTTGTTTAGGTCCTAAAATGAAGGAAAACAACACATATAAACTTCTAGGTTCCTTTCAAAATCAAAATCTATTTTCACTTTTGAAATTTAAGGGGAACTTGTTTTAAATTTCCTCACATAATTTGCAAATATCTGATATCCTAGTAGGTGGTGTATTTATTTTGAGTTCACTTTTCTGTGCTTATTGTTTGATCTTTGAGTGTATTGTTTTCTTTTCTCTTCAATGATTTGTGTGAAAAGTATTCAGCTGGTTTTCAACAATCAGAATTTAAACACCACCAAATAATAAGCCCACAAACTCTATTAACATCCTTCTAGATTTTTCATTGTCTGTACGATGGCCGAATATAACATTAACACCACGAACACAACGGCTCTAAGAGAAGCGGTTATCGTTCTTTGTGTGCTAAACTGTTTGGGTGTGTCCAGATCTCTGTGACGCCATGGACTGTAGCCCGCCAGGCTCCTCTGTCCATGAGATTCTCCAGGCAAGAATACTGGAGTGAATTGCCATTCCCTTCTCCAGGGGATCTTCCCGACCCAGGGATTGAACCTGAGTCTCTTATGTCTCCAGCATTGGCAAGCTACCAATTACCACTACTACTACCTGGGATCATAACCAAAATAAGACTTATTTTTCAAAATTTGTTTAAATACAAATATAGTAAATGATAGAAATGAAATTAGCCTCTATATCTATGTATGCAAGTCTGAAATACTATAACAGATGTTATGTAAAAGCATTATAAACATTGTTTCATAAGCTAACAATACATGAGAGCTCTTCAGGTCTCCAAATGACAATACCTGAAAATACAAAAACAAGAAGGGGTCAAGCACATTAGCTTCATAGACTTTCCCAATGGAGCTATCAATTTGTAAAAGTCATTAGTGGACATTTTGATTTGAAACAGAGCTCCTTTGTGTTATGATCAAATGTTCTTCTCTTTAGCAATAATGGAAATCACTAAGTTTTAGTTTCTTCTTTCTTGTTTGAATTTTTAACTATCATTGTTATAATAATGCACTCTAATACGAGAAGCAAGTTAGCTAACTAAAAATAGGTGGGGATTTATATTTACACAACAATGTCATTACCCATATTTTACTTTAAGAAAAATGTGTCAAATAATTTTAAGATAGTCCATAGGATTGTGGTACAATATATTTATTTTTGAAATTCAAATTTGCCTAAATGAAAATGATCAAATGAAGGCAACTCATAAAAATAAACTAATTTATTTATAAAACTTATCAAAGTAATATGAAAATTTTCAGGCCTTCAGTAATGCCATTGTACTGAATTTCATATAGCATCCTGAGGTTCTGAAAACTACTAATGATTCTACAGAGGTATTTAATGTATAAACATATAAATTTTACATTTTCTAATATTTTATTATATAGTTTGCAAAGGTACAGGAAAGTTGAAACAATTTCAACGAAGACATGCATTTATAAACATCACATATATTCAATAATCTATATTTAACTTTATTTTCTCCATAACACTTCATCTATACATCCCTCTATATATTCCTCTATTTATCTATCACTAGATTTTATTTTATTTTATTTTACAATTCAACGTAAGTTGTAGGCATCATTACACTTCCTCCTAAATACTTGATCTCCATATATGCCATTAATTATCATTAGCTAAAGTTCAATACTAGTTTATAATTCTTTTTCTTTTGAGGCAAAATTCATACACAGTGACATATACAAAGCTTAAGTGTATCATTCAGTTGTTGTTTAGTCGTTAAGTCCTGTCCAACTCTTTGCTACCTCATGGACTGGGCTCTTCTGTCCAGAGGATTTCCCAGGCAAGAATACTGGAGTGGGTTGCTATTTCCTTCTCAAGGACATCTTCCAAACCCAGGGATCGAATATGCATCTCTTGCATTAACAGATGGATTCTTTACTGCTGAACCCCCAAGAAAGCCACATATAATTCAGTACATTCTGACAAATATTTAAGCCTGTGCAAGTCAAAACTCTATCAAAATAATGAACATTGTCATCATCCAAGAATTTGTTTCACATTTCTTCTCAGTAAACATTCACACATCTCCCCACTATTCAAAAATAACTTTTTCTAATTTTCCTTACCACAGATTAGTTTTATCTCTTTTATAATTTTATATAAATAGAATACTCTCCATATATGTATATATATGAGCATATATATATATGTGTGTGTGTATATATACATATGTATATATTTTGTTCAGTCACTCAATCATGTCCAATTTTGCAACCCCATGGACTGCAGCATGCCAGGCTTCCCTGTCCTTCACCATCTCCCAGGGTTGCTCAAATTCATGTCCATTGAGTCGATGATGCCTCCAACCATCTCATCCTCTGTCATCCCCTTCTCCTCCTGCCTTCAGTCTTTCCCAGCATCAGGGTCTTTTCTAATTAGTCGGCTCTTCGCATCAGGTGGCCTCCATATTGGAGCTTCAGCAACACTCCTTCTAATTAATATTCAGGATTGATTTCCTTTAGGATTGACTGGTTTGATCTCCTTGCAGTTCAAGGGACTCTCAAGAGTCTTCTCCAATACTACAGCTCAAAAGCATACATTCTTTTTTTTTTTTTTTTCATTCTAAAAGCATACATTCTTTAGCGTTCAGACTTCTTTAAGGTACAACTCTCACATCCATACATAACTACTGGAAAAACCAAAGCTTTGACTTGATGGACCTTTGTAGATAAAGTAATGTCTGCTTTTTAATATGCTGTCTAGGTTTCTCATAGCTTTTCTTCCAAGGAACAAGCATCTTTTAATTTCATGGCTGCAGTCACAATAAGCAGTGATTTTGAAGTTCAAGAAAATAGTCTGTCACTGTCCATTGTTTCCCCATCCATTTCCATGAAATGATCATGGATACCATGATCTTAGGTTTTTGAATGTTGAGTTTTAAAATAGCTTTTTCACACTCCTCTTTAACCTTCATCAAGGTTTTATATATATATATATATATATATATATGGAGGTTTTATATATATATATATATATATATATGGAGGTTATATATATATACACATATGGATATACACACACATAAAGAAGGCTGAGCACCAAAGAGCTGATGCTTCCCAGCTCTGGTGTCAAAGAAGACTCTTGAGAGTCCCTTGAACTGCAAGGAGACCAAACAAATCAATCCTAAAGGAAATCAACCCTGAATATTCATTGGAAAGACTGATTTTAAAGCTGAAGCTCCAATAGTTTGGCCACCTGATGTGAAGAGCCAATTCACTGGAAAAAACCCTGCTGCTGGAAAAGATTGAAGGCAGAAGACGAAGTGGATGACAGAGGAGGAGATGGTTGGATGGCATCGCTGACTCACGGGACATGACTCACAGCATACTCTGGGAGGTGGTGAAGGACATGAAGGCCTGGTGTGCTGCAGTCCATGAACTCACAAAGAGTCAGACACAACTGAGGGAACAATAAAATATATAGCCATATAATATTTATTCATTTGAGTTCTCTTTGAAACAAAAGAAGCAAGCAGCAGAATAATAAGATAAATCAATGGAACAAGTTTTTCATCTCTGAAAGATGAACTCCCCAGCTTGGTAGGTGCCCAATATGCTACTGGAGATCATTGGAGAAATAACTCCAGAAAGAATGAAGGGATGGAACCAAAGCAAAAACAACACTCAGTTGTCGATGTGACTGGTGATGAAAGCAAGGTCCGATGTCGTAAAGAGCAATATTGCATAGGAACATGGAATGTTAGGTCCATGAATCAAGGCAAATTGGATGTGGTCAAACAGGAGATGGCAAGAGTGAACGTTGACATTCTAGGAATCAGCAAACTGAAATGGACTGGAATGGGTGAATTTAACTCAGGTGACCATTATATCTACTACTGTGGGCAGGAATCCCTTAGAAGAAATGGAGTAGCCATCAAAGTCAACAAAAGAGTCTGAAATACAGTACTTGGATGCAGTCTCAAAAATGACAGAATGATCTCTGGTCATTTCTAAGGCAAACCATTCAATATCATGGTAATCCAAGTCTATGCCCTGACAGGTAATGCTGAAGAAGCTGAAGTTGAATGATTCTATGAAGACCATTCTACAAGACCTTCTAGAATTAACACCCAAAAAAGATGTCCTTTCATTATAGGGGACTGGAATGCAAAAGTAGGAAGTCAAGAATCACCTGGAATAACAGGCAAATTTGGCCTTGGGGTACAGAATGAAGCAGGGCAAAGGCTAATAGAGTTCTGCCAAGAGAATGCACTGGTCATAGCAAACACCCTCTTCCAACAACACAAGAGAAGACTCTACATATTGACATCACCAGATGGCCAACACTGAAATCAGATTGATTACATTCTTTGCAGCCAAAGATGGAAAAGCTCTATAGAGTCAGCAAAAAAAGACTGGGAGCTGACTGTGACTCATATCATGAACTCCTTATTGCCTAATTCAGACTTAAATTGAAGAAGAAAGTAGGTAAAACCACTAGACCATTCAGGTATGACCTAAATTGAATACCTAATGATTGTACAGTGGAAGTGAGAAATAGATTTAAGGGACTAGAGCTGATAGAGTGCTTGATGAACTATGGATAGAGGTTTGTGACATTGTACAGGAGACAGGAAGCAAGACCATCCCCAAGAAAAAAAATGCAAAAAAGCAAATTTGCTGTCCAGGGAGTCCTTACAAATATCCGTGAAAAGACAGGAAGTGAAAAGCAAAGGAGAGTAGGAAAGATAAACCCATGTGAATGCAGAGTTCCAAAGAATAGCAAGGAGGGATAAGAAAGCCTTCCTCAGTGATTAGTGCAAAGAAATAGAGGAAAACAACTGAATGGGAAAGACTAGAGGTCTCTTCAAGAAAATTAGAGATGCCAAGGGAACACTTCATGCAAAGGTAGGCTCAATAAAAGACAAAAATGATATGGACCTAACAGAAGCAGAAGATATTAAGAAGAAGTGGCAAGAAAACACAGAAGAACTGGATATTCATGACCGAGGTAATCACGATGGTGTGATCACTCACATAGAGCCAAAGATCCTGGAATGTGAAGTCAAGTGGGCCTTAGGAAGCATCACTATGAACAAAGCTAATGGAGGTGATGGAATTCCAGTTGAGCTATTTTAAATCCTGAAAGATGATGCTGTGAAAGTGCTGCACTCAATATGTCAGCAAATTTGGAAAATTCAGCAGTGGCCACAGGATTGGAAAAGGTCAGTTTGCACTGCAATCCCTAAGAAAGGCAATGCCAACAAATGCTCAAACTACTGCACAATTTCACTTATTTCACACACAAGCAAAGTAATGCTCAAAATTCTCCAAGCCAGGCTTCAGCAATATGTGAACTGTGAACTTCCAGATGTTTAAGCTGGTTTTAGAAAAGGCAGAGGAACCAGAGATCATATTGCCAACATCTGCTGGATCATCAAAAAAGCAAGAGAGTTCCAGAAAAAAACATCTATTTCTGCTTTATTGACTATGCCAAAGCCTTTGACTGTGTGGATCACAATAAATTGTGGAAAATTCTGAAAGAGATGGGAATACTAGACCACCTCATCTGCCTCTTGAGAAACCTGTATGCAGGTCAGGAGGCAACAGTTAGAATTGGACATGGAATGATAGACTGGTTCCAAATAGAAAAGGAGTATGTCAACGTTGTATATTGTCCCCCTGCTTATTTAACTTATATGCAGAGTACATCATGAGAAACACTGGTCTGGAGGAAGCACAGGCTGGAATCAAGATTGCCGGGAGAAATATCAATAACCTCAGATATGCAGATGACACCACCCTTATGGCAGAAAGTGAAGAAGAACTAAAGAGCCTCTTGATGAAAATGAAAGAGGAGTGTGAAAAAGTTGGCTAAAAGCTCAACATCAGAAAACAAAGATCATGGCATCTGGTTCCATCACTTCATGGCTTATAGATGGAGAAACAGTGGAAACAGTGCCAGACTTTATTTTGGGGGTCTCCAAAATCACTGCAGATGGTGACTGCAGCCATGAAATTAAAAGATACTTTCTCCTAGGAAGAAAAGTTATCACCAGCCTAGACAGCATATTAAAAAAGCAGAGACATTACTTTGTCAACAAAGATTTGTCTAGTCAAGGCTATGGTTTTTCAATATTCATGTATGGATGTGAGAGTTGGAGTTATTAGAAAGCTGAGGAACCAAGAATTGATGTTTTTGAAATGTGGTATTGGAGAAGACTATTAAGAGTCCCTTGGACTGCAAGGAGATCCAACTAGTCCATCTTAAAGGAAATCAGTCCTGACTGTTCATTGGAAGGACTGATGTTGAAACTCCAATACTTTGGCCATCTGATGGGAAGCGCTGATTCATTTGAAAAGACCCTGATGCTGGGAATGATTGACACAGGAGGTGAAGGGGACAACAGAGGATGAGATGGTTGAATGGCATCACCAACTCAATGGACATGATTTTGAGTAAACTCCAGGAGTTGATGATAGACTGAGGCCTGGCTTGTTGTAGTCCATCGGGTCATAACGAGTCAGACACAACTGAGCAACTGAACTGAACTGAATGGAACAGGACTATAAGGATTTTTTTTTTAATTCTAATTATTCGGTGGTGGAATTATTGTCTGCTTGTTAAAGCCAAAACAATCCATAGTTAAATTTCTGTCATTTATAAGAATTTATCAAAGATCTAGGTATAAGATTAATGTATAAAATGTAATTGTATATCTATATAATATCAAAAAAGTGAGATAATTATAAAATTCCCTGTAGAAAATAGTAAAAATATAAAACATCTAACAGTAAATCTAATAAAAGATGTGCAAATTATTTTTGAAGAAAATTGTGCAAACTTGTTGAAAGATAATTTAAAGAATATCTGCAGTGACAGCGATACTCATTGTTAAGTGAGATTAAATATCATAAAGATGTCAATTCCCTCAAATGGATCTGTAGATTCCATGCAATTCCAAGCAAAATATAGAAAGATTTCAAATAACTTAGCGAAAGTTTTCATATAACTATTCCAAAGAAAAACAGTGAGACACTTCTAAAAGAGACTCAAGTAGTGTATTTGCTCTGATAGGATCACAGAGTTGGACACAACTGAGCACAGCACAGCATACACAGCATTATGGAGTACGGATATGGTGCTCAGTCACGCCGCTGTGTCTGCCTCTTTGCGAGGCTTTGCTCTGTAGCCTGCCAGGCTCCTCCGTCCATGGGATTTTCAGGCAAGAATACTGGAATGGGTTGCCATTCTCCTCCTCCAAGGGATCTTCCCGACTCAGGGATTGAACCCGTGCCTCGTGTGTCTCCTGCATTGCAGGCAGATTCTTTATGCACTGAGCCATCAAGGAAGCCTGGAGTACCTGTTTTGGGATAACTAAATAGAACAATAGAGCATAGTATTAAACCTAGAAACAGACTCAAGCAAATACAGACACTTAATTCACAAAGAAGTAGAATTTTAAAGTAGGGTGTAAGTAGGGTGTAAGCAGCATTCAGTAAATGATACTGGGACCATTGGTTATTCATTAAGAAAAAGAAATAAATTGGATTCTACTTATATAAACAAAAAGCAGTTCAAGGAGGATTACATACAGATATGGAAACAAAACTTTATATATTTTAGGAGAAAATAAAAGTATACATTTATAAGTTTAGGATAGAAAACATTTTCTTAGATGAGACAAAAATTTCTAAGCATAAAGGAATAAATAGATTTGATTACATTAACACAATAACATGTTCATAAAATGATGGCATTAAAATTGAAAGATAATTTAGCTGGGTAAAGATATTTGTCATAATCAATAAAGAATGTTTACTCATCATTTGTATCTGACATTTTAATCAAAATCAAATATTTAGAAAAGACACAGTGTTATCATTTATAATAAATTTCAACACAATAAAAATACAAGGTAATATTTTGAAAAATCCAATATGGTGGTTCAATAGGAGGATTCCCTAAGGGAAAACAGATTGATGTGAACAGGTAGGAGCTCAGCTGCTGCTGCTAAGTCGCTTCAGTCGTGTCCGACTCTGTGTGACCCCATAGACAGCAGTCCACCAGGCTCCCCCGTCCCTGGGATTCTCCAGGCAAGAACACTGGAGTGGGTTACCATTTCCTTCTCCAATGTATGAAAGTGAAAAGTGAAAGTGAAGTCACTCAGTCCTATCCGACTCCTAGCGACCCCATGGACCTCAGCCTACCAGGCTCCTCCGTCCATGGGACTCTCCAGGCAAGAGTACTGGAGTGGGTACCTTGCCTTCTCCAAGGAGCTCAGAGAGAGCTTCAAATTTGGCAGTGTGATAGCTCTTGGGGAGGGTGGGAAATTTACAGATGCGATGGCTTTATTGAAATGGCAATTTGACTAAAACAATGATCCCCAGTTACTCAATGAAACACTAATATAGGTGTTGCCATGGAAACATTTTGTAGATATATTTAAAAACCATGATAAGGTAAGTTTAAGTAAGGGAAATCAATTTGGCTAATTTGGATGGACCCAGCTGAATCTATTGGAAGGTTTTAAACCAGGGTTGAGGTTTCCTGGGAGAGAGAGTTCCATTCTGCTCATTATATCCCTTTCCTGATTGCTTGTCCTATGTATCTGGACTTATTTAGCCAACCTCCATAATCATCTAAGTGAATAATTTGTAATAAATCATATATATATGTATGCATAATATGTATATATATGTGCATAATATGTGTATATATATATACACATATGTGCATCCTACTAGTTCTAATTCTAGGTGAAATTTTGACATAACATTCTTGATATAATGTTTTATTATTTTTTATCATTTATATATAAAGATCATTGGGGAGTGGAATATAGTATCAGTATTTAAGTATGTTCCACTTTTATTTATCATTATTATTACTTTTAGATAACCAGCTCATGCAAAAATAAATCACTGTTCAAAATAAAGGGCTAAAATTGTTTTGCAACAATTATTGATTAAGACTGAAAGGATTACTTTCTCTAAACAAATTAGAATAATCTCATAATTCTGGTAGAATTTTTAAACTCATTATGTTTTAATAAAAAACATTACACAATATTCTCTGCAAATAAGCTCTCACCCAAAAAGTGGGTTTGTTTTTAAAGCATTTATAATTCATAGGAATCTGGCCAGTCTAATCTCACAGTCTAATTAAATGAAATATAGAAAAGAGGACACAGATATCTCAACTGCACTCTCACACATACATACACACCTACACACACATAGGGTAAAATTTTTAAAGTGGGTTTTGTCTCAAGTCACTACAATGCACCTTCCTATGTTTTCTGGGAGCTACTCCAGTGCCTCAGTAGTTACCGTTCACCTGTCTCTTGTCACTTGCTTCGAGATTTAAAAGTATTTCAGGGCTAGAATGAATCAGGCTACTTTGACAGCTTCTGAGGAGGAGGAAAAGAAGCCTGAGTTGTAAATATTGCACTGACAGAAGCAACTCTGCAGTAGAATGGGGACACTGGATGAACCAAAAATTTAACTAATTAAAACTAAACTTTTGCAAACAAATAACTTTTGTAGCAGTTGAGAAGGATGAAGAGCATCAATAGAGGACTAGGTGAAGAAATTTACTACAGGGCATCATCTGTGACTTGCATTAAATGAATGATTTTGGACAAGTTAACCTCCTCAGAGTTAGACTTCTACTCTGCAAAATGGGTATGCAAATAGGGTCTCCTATATGAAGTGGTGGCTTGAGATGTTCTACATCAGAGAGGTTTGCATGGCATCCTAATAAGTGGAGAAGGTAACTGATTTTCTTAAAGCTCTAAAGCAAGCACATTATTTTTATGCACTCTTTTTATTTATTGTTGTTTAAGGGAAAAGATGCCACAACTACTAATAGAATTGCAGTGATAAATAATGAGATAATGCACAAAAAGCAGTTGGCACAGTGCTGCCAAATAATATTATAAATACTTTGTAAATTATAGCAGTAATAGTTAATATTAACTTTTAAATCAGTATGTGTTGCTTTTTCCTTATTTCTACATTGAAACTTATTCATATTTGTAATGTTTGTAAGTGGGATGTTCATAATATAAAATAGGTGACTTTATTTTTAATTTGACTTAAATTTACATTATGCAATACACCTAAATATATGAGATAACAACTTTTAGTAACTATTAGCATGGAAAGCAAAAAATCATATATAGTTTCTTTTAAAGCAAAAAAAAAATAATATGCTGAGCAACTTAAAAGATAAAATTAATAGTGTGTTTAAAAGCAATTATAAATCACTTCTACAGTCTCCATTAGAAACACTGTATAAACACTAAGTTAGTCAATATCACATGCAAAATAAGTCCATACATTTATGCTAGCCTCATGACCATATTTTTTTGCTTTTCATATTCAATATTCCCATATGACCATAAATGGTCATTTTCTTAATTTAAAGTGCTGCTGTCTCTAACATTTTTCATTTATTCAATAAAACAATGAAACAAGCTAGGCCAGAAACGCATTACCTCTGGAAAATCATTTCAATAACACAAAAGCTCATCAGTGATGTAGTAACTAAGGTGGTTATTGAAGTCATCACTTACAACACAACAAACAAGCAAAAGCATTCCAAAATGAAAATGGACTCTGAATGCACTGAGGTAATTGTCATCATCAGCATCATATTAATAACAATAAAATAATAAATCATATTTCACATAGAAATGAATGTATGTTTTCAGTGATTTATACAGGATGCCAAATTTAGGTAAAGCCATTAACTTGGAAGATTAAAAACATCATGGGTAGTGAACTATGAAATGTGGTTCCCATGAAGGCAATAGCATTGGAAAACTGTCATAGTGAAGCTGGCTCTCTTTGAAAATGCTCTGTAAGATTTTCTTTTAAGTATATATGCTATGTTAATTGTAAAGTACAAATACCAGCTCTGTGTTTCTAGAGGTCTTACAGTTTAGCACAAATAAAAAACAAAGATGATGAAAGTATTTCTTTCTCTGTTCCCTCTACTCCTGTATACTGAATTCAAATGCTAGAATCATAGGTACATTATATAGGAATTGGTCAAAGGCATTCAATGTCCCTTAAGAACATCATTATATATTCTTAAAACCTATTCCCACCTTATTAACTTTCATCTCTGTTGTAGATTTCTCATCTATTCAGCTTCCTCTCTAGCCTTTCTTTCTCATGTTGTTTTGTTGCTGTTTAGTCACTCAGTCATGTCTGACTCTTTGCAACCCCATGGACTGTAGCCAACAGGGAGAAACCCATGGACAGAGGAGCATGGGAGAATACTGGAGGGGCTTGCCATTTCCTTCTCTACTTGTCTTGTCTGTGTTATCCTCTTGCTACACCAGTTAATAATAAGAGCAAACACTTATAAAGCATAATTCTAGGCCAAGCATGACTCTAAACATAGTATGTAAACTAGTTTATTTAATCCTTGCAAAAATCCTATGGGGTTGATGTAGTATTTATCCTTACTTAATAGACAAAGAAAATTTGGGTTAAAACAGAGATATTATTCTGGGCTTCCCTGGTGGCTCAGTGGTAAAGAATCTGCTTGCCATCACAGGAGACACAAGTTCAATCCCTGGTCCGGGAAGATCCCACATGCTGCAGAGCAACTAAGCCCATGAGCCACAACTTTCAAGCCTGTGCTCCAGAGCCCAGGAGCTGCAACTGCTGAAGCCCATGAGTCCTAAAGCAGCTTGAGCTCTGCAACAAGAGGAACCACTGCAATGAGGAGCCTTCATAATGCAACTAGGGAGTAGCCCCAGCTCACCACAACTAGAGGAAAGCCTGTGCAGCAATGAAGATCCAGCACAGCCAAAAAATTAAATAAATACAAAAACCAGATATAGAATTTGTTCAAGATCATATGAGTGGTCTATGGATAAATGACAGATCCAGAATTTTTACTTACTTCTCTTCTTTAAAGTTTAAATATAAAGTTAGTCCCATTTAATTATTCAGTATTCATTCATTAACAACTCAGATCCACTCTTGGTTTCTATATAAGTCCATTTTACTTCACAAGTATGGGGAATCTTGATGCAAGTCTCAGACATATGTTTGTAAATATTTTGCATATATCTTTAAAATATGAGACCTGTCCTAAACATAAAAACAATGCCATACTCAAAGCTACACATTTAACAACTCTTCTTGAAGTCCAGTTAGTATTTAAACTTCCATGGCTCTCTTTGTGAATGTAGTTTTCTGTTGGATTGCTTAAATCAGGATCCAAACAAAGTCTAAATATTGCCCATCATTATGTCTCTTAAGTTTCTTGTAATCAGTAGTTTCCTTCTGCCTCTGATTTTCAACCACTCTTTGTTTAATATAAAACAAACATTTTTGTGCAGTGGAGTTTTCTAATTTCTATATGTTGCTGGTTGCATCCTTGTGATGCTATTTATTACATTCCTTCCCCTGTATTACTGGTAAACCGGTAGTTACATCTAGAGGCTTAAGATATTGAGTATGTGTGTTTGTATATGTGTGTGTTGTTTGGTTTGGGATGGTTTATTTGGTTTGAAAAACTATGCTACAGGTGCAAAGCCAGAGTTTGAACACACTCTGGTTCCAGAATCTGTGCTTCGAACTACTCAACGATACATTCTCACAAACATGCATCCTTCCATTGTTTTTCATGACTTAATTGTCCACTGCCCATATCATCAAGCCTTTCGTTATACCAGAGTTGTCACAGAACCTCAGTCCTCCATTGCCTATGATAGAATACTTATTTTGAATATAATCTTTTTTTAAAGCACTTATCATATCTCAAGATATTGAAAGAATTTATTGGTGCATCTCAACACTAATATTTTGAACACAAATGATGTGTTTTTATGTTTGTATTTCCAGTGCTTGCTAATATATGATGCCTAGTGTTGACCTTAAAGAAAAAGACTTCTAGTTGTTTCTCTAACAAAAATGGGTTTATTGGGGATTATAAAAAAATTGCAATGTGGGGTCTGGAACAATGATGAGTCAAGTGCAATCCCCACTGCAACAAGGAGAGGAAAATTCTTATATAAAAGGGAAGATGGAAGGCCACAGTAAACAGAGCCCATTGGGGGAATTGAGAATTCAAAGTATGGTGGCTTTCGATTGGCTGAGTTATGAGTGTCTCAGGGGCTGAGCTCTTGCCAGGAAAGAAAAGGAAGTCTTCCTTCTTCTTGTTGGACTCTGCTATTATTTGAGCATCTCCTTCTAGCCTCCCAACTCTACTTTAATTGAGGTTTCTATTTATTAATTTTTACAATCATAAGAATGGACTAATAAGTACTTGCAGGAGAAAAGAATAAATGCATACAGGATTGAATGAAATGAAGATGCTTATAAAACACATAATGTCTAAGCAAGGAGGGATTAAGTTATGTTTTAAGTGTCAGATACAGAATAGTCCAGGACCCTAATCCGGAATCCTGAGCAAACCATGATATATTTTTGACATGTTAAAAAAAAAAAAGAACTAAAAACTATCAATTTTTTATCACAGTGGCTCAGATGGTAGAAGAATCTGCCTGCAATGCATGAGACTTGGGTTGGATCCCTGGGTTGGGAAGATCCTCTGGAGAAGGGAATCACAACCTGTATTCTTGCCTGGAGAATTCCATGGACAGAGGAATCTGGTGGGCTACAGTCCATGTGATCGCAAAGAGTCAGACACAACTGAACAACTAACCACACATTATAAGCAATATAAGATAACTTTGGGTAATTATTTAAAGGTAATTAATTATGAACATAGAGTCCTGAAAAGTAACATCAGAGCAGGGAAAGCAATCTTGGAGACAGGAAAGCATGGAGCTGAGACACAGGACTATCAAGAGCATTTCTAGAACCTCCACAGGAAAGAATCTAAGACACATGTTCTCCTTTATTTTTGCCTCTCTGCCCAAGATTCATTTTCCAGAAAGGGATCATCATCCCTAACCTTAGCCTGGGGAAAGGCAAGATCCCTGACTTATAGTCTCACTGGATTTCATCTCGTGGAAAAGAATTCCTCCAAAGAAAATGTAGTATTCTTAAGAAGGCAAAATATATTTGTAATTTTCTCTATAAAATTCTCAGAATACCAATATTTCCGAGATATTTCTGAGGTAACTACACTGAATATATAGCCATGGATGAGACGCATACAAAATTTGCCTTTTCAAAGTTAAGAGAAAGAACCTGTGTGGCAATTGTTCCAAAAAAGCAGAGAGTGCTGTAGTAACCTACAGCAGAAGTAACTAATTAAACCTGGACATTGTCAGACTTTATTTTGTTGGGTTCCAAAATCACTGCAGATGGTGACTGCAGCCATGAAATTAAAAGCCGCTTACTCCTTGGAAGAAAAGTTATGACCAACCTAGACAGCATATTCAAAAGCAGAGACATTACTTTGCCGACTAAGGTCCGTCTAGTCAAGGCTATGGTTTTTCCATTGGTCATGTATGGATGTGAGAGTTGGACTGTGAAGAAGGCTTAGCACCGAAGAAGTGATGCTATTGAACTGTGCTGGTGGAGAAGACTCTTAAGAGTCCCTTGGACTGCAAGGAGATCCAACCAGTCCATTCTGAAGGAGATCAGCCCTGGGATTTCTTTGGAAGGAATGATGCTAAAGCTGAAACTCCAGTACTTTGGCCACCTCATGTGAAGAGTTGACTCATTGGAAAAGACTCTGATGCTGGGAGGGATTGGGGGCAGGAGGAAAAGGGGACGACAGAGGATGAGATGGCTGGATGGCATCACTGACTCGATGGACATGAGTATGAGTGAACTCTGGGAGTTGGTGATGGACAGGGAGGCCTGGTGTGCTGTGATTCATGGGGTCGCAAAGAGTGGGACACGACTGAGCGACTGAACTGAACTGATTAAAAGAATAAACATATAATCTGGCTCCTAAAAGATGAGTAAGAGTTGCCTAAGTAATGGAAGGGTGAAGAAAATCCCCACATAACGTAATAAAATGAACCTGAAAATCCTCAGGCAAGACAATGAAGCCGCGTTATTGTAAAGAGACAAGATTGATATAAACGGTGGAAAGAGATGCACTGAACAGTACAGCCAAAGACCTAGAGAGGAGCCAGGCTAGGGAGAATCCTGTCAGCATTTTGGATCTGATATAAATGACAAGGAAAATTATCATTAGTTAAAAAAAAAAAAACTGAAACATTTTATTTTAAATTTTGGCCTCACTTGGTCTTTGTTGCTGCATGCAGGCTTCCTCTAGTTGCAGTGAGCTGGAGACATGCCTTCGGTTCAGTGCACAGGCTTGTCACTGCGATGGCTTCTCTTAAGGCTGAGTGTGGGCTTCAGTAGCTGTGCTGCATGGAATTAGTTGCCCCTTGGCATATGGTATCTTCCCAAACCAGGAACTGAACCCGTGTTCCTTGCATTGGCAGGAAGATTCTTAACCACTGGATGACCAGGGAAGTCAATAAGGTTTTAAATAATGATGTATATCAAGAGTTTTCCAACACTTTGGCAGTAATACAGAGAATGGCTTGGGTGGACAAAAGTAGAAATGGGAAGGCTGATTCAACTAGTAGTCATGAGAATTGAGAGAAAAGGACTAATTTGAAAAATACTAAGAAGGTACAAGGAACAAAACAGGTAAAAAGGATGGTAACTGGTGAGGAGAAGAAACAAGTCAAGAGAGTTTCCCATTTCTGGCCTGAGCCACAGGAAGGAGGGAAGGACCATTTGTTAAGATAGAACACACTGAAGAAACCGCAGGAGTTCCATAAGGAAGACAGAACATTCAGTTTTGATTTAGTTAGTACTTGCAAACCTCAAACCACAAGGGTCTTCCCTGGTGGCTTAGTGGTTAAGAATTCGCCTGCCAGTGCAGGAGAGATAGATCTGATCCGAGTCTGGAAGATCTCCTGGAGAAGGAAATGGAAACCCACTCCAGTATTCTTGCCTGGAGAATCCCATGGACAGAGGAGCCTGGTGGGCTATGGTCCATGAGGTTGCAAAAGAGACATGACTTAGCGACTAAACAACAACTTGTAAACCAAGTAGAAATGCCAAGTAGGTACTTGGAAAATAAATCAGAACCCCAGGAGAGATTCAGTACTGTTTGGTGACACTATGGAGACACCAAGGAAGCAGAAGTACAGAGACTGTTTGAAAATAAAGATTAAAAATTGTCCATTGAATTTAATTACATAGAAATGATTTTTAGACTAAATGAGAAAAATTAAGTGGATTAGTAGGAATGAAAGCCAAATGGGAGAAAATTAAGGGGTTAGAGGTGAGCAGATGTAGATACTAAATATAAGAAAGTTTTCAGAAGGCTTGACTGTGGGGAAAAAAAGACAAGAGAAGTAAGTGATGACAAGGGATAAAAGTTTTTTTATCCTGTTACTATTAGTAGTTGGAACTTTGGAATCTATTACTGACTGGTAGGTATGTGTAAATTTCTTTCCTTTAAATGGTCAAAATACTTAAATTGACATTTTTCATATGCTATGAGCTATTTTGTTTCATATCAGTGAACTTCAACCGTTGCAACACAGAAGAGCTGCCCTAAACTAGGATTGCAAATACAATCTTTTGCAACACAATTTTTCAGGCAGCTATTATTAAAAATAATGGATTTGGCACTTGTGATGATACCTAAGGCTAAATCTGGACTCAGCAAGAAAGAATGCCATGATTGATTAGCCACGTCCGCCATTCGCTCAGAACTAAGGACTGATCCTGCCAAATACTTGCCGACACCAGGCTGGGAACTTCACTTGGCAGCATCATCTTCTTAAAGGACTAATTAGTTGATATTCAAGTCAAAATAATTTTGATATAAATAATGTGTATGCCTGAAATCCTACATATGCCAAAATGATGTTATATATTTATAATATTACTATATAACCTATCCTTTTTTAATGCAGTGGTATTGCCTCTTAATTTGACAGTATATTTAAACAGAGCTGTCTGCACTTATATTTTTTTTTAAATTCTGTACATTTACATAGAGGTTGAGATATTTCACTTGCAATTGTTTTATTCACTTTTCAATATGGGCATATAAATATTTATTACTCAAATAAATACAATCATTTTCTGAAAACAGCTGATTGCAACAAGATACATCTTTGTTCCAAGTCTGTCCTTCTTTGTGGTTCAGTTGAGATTTGCATGTGAACAGACCTTACTTGTCAGTGCTGCACAGTGGTGTGAATGTGTAGGCTTTATTTCCCAGTAAGTGAAGAATTACAGCAGCAAAAGAAAGACAATGGAGAAATAAGCAAAGCATCCATTTTAAGACAAAGTATTTAACCTGGGTGTTAAATCTGAAAGGACTAGGGGCATAAAAGAAAGCAAAGATATAGGGAGAGATCCCAGACTATCAATTATTGGGGCTGAAATTTTCCTTTGCCCTGTAATGGCAGACATACCCCAGGGGTCATGTTCCATCACCTCAAGAACACTGCAGCTGGACTTCATTGGCAAGATGACTAATGAACAATTAGGGCCCAATGGGTACCATTTATTTTCTGACCATGTCTCTAATTTGCCATTCACTTGAGTCTCTAGAGGAATAACTCACTATTTAGTCCGTCTTTTTGCTAGCTATATGGTTTTGGTAACAGTTTTTTGTTATTGAAATATATTCACCACAAACACTAAAATGTTGGATTATGAAGAGATTATTAGGCAAGTGAGATATATAATATTTAATTTTTATTAGATATTAATTAATTATTAAATATATATTATATAAAATATTAATCAATTTAAATGCTACTAGGACATTATTGTTAATCAATGTCACTCTTAAGATGGCTTCAGTATATGGTACAGTTTCTAAGAACATCTTTTATGGTTTCATATTGAAAAACAGATATTGAATTTAAAAACGAATGTAATTTAAATAAGAGTAAAACAAAGCTTTAGGAAACATTACTTACCACATGGATGGAAACAGCAAACAAATAAGGTTTCAACGAAATTTGAAGGAACCAATTGTTTTAATAGGACAATTAAATGTTAGGACAATTAAATAGGACATTATATATGTTCTTACATATAAATACAGGCCTAGGTGAAACTGCTGGTGGTGTTTTGGTTATTGGCTTCAAAAAAATTGCTGTAATAATAAACCAGTACCTCCAGTCCTGTGAGCTAAGGCACTGAATAGAAACATATAAATAAATCGGATTCATAAAGGCTCCTGTCTGAACATATGGGATTATTGGATTTGAGGTCAATGATCTTTCTTTCACCACATCCACAAGTCATTTAGTCATTTATAACTACTGGGAAACTTATTTTACTAAAGATGATCAATATTTCCTAGAAATGTAAGAAGCATCCATGTTGAAGCAAAAAAAAAGAAAAGGAAATAATATTGAGAAAATGGAGTTTTTAGGAGAAATACATGGTCAAGTATCTAGAGCATCAAAAATGTGTTTTTAGTAAAGTGTGCAAGGGTGATTTGCTCTATAATTGTCCTTTACAGAATACTGTCAAAAATATGTTGCCCAAGAGAAAAGTCTGAACTGTGCTCTCCTACGTAAGTGACTTCATATATTAAATTGCTTCTCCTAATAACAACAACAAAAAATTACTAAAATTATTAGTGTAAAGATTTTATCATAGCAGATATAATTGTTTGAAATAAAAGGAATTTTTATTTGAAAATAATTTAAAGTCATTTATTTTAAATTATGAAGACCACATGTTTATCAAACTTACCAGAAAAGTGACTATTAATTCTTTCATTGTTGATTCCTTTATCTAAGTTTTATAGTTTTTATGTGCGTTACCTTTCAGCTGAACATTATAAAATAAAAATAATTTTTTTCTTTCTTAAAAACAAATTGTAGAACATCCTCGTGTGAGATGGCGTGAAGTCACTAACCGACTAAAATATAAATCAATCCAATGACTTTTATGATTAACAAGTTATGCTTACTTCCATCCTTATAAAATGATTAGAAACTGTCTGAGTTCTCTAAGGACAAAAATATTATTTTTAAAATAGTGAAATGTTTTTGAATTTTAAAAAAGTAAATAAGAAACAATGAAATGATAATGATTAATATAGAAGTCTCGACTTTTGGAGTAATACATAATTATATTCATCAAAAAGTATTGACTATTTTTAAACACTCTGGCACTGTTCACAGTGGCCAATCCTAAGAAACAGATAACAATATGACTTCTTTCTATTGTGAATTTAAAAAGAAGCAAACATTGAAATCTCAAAATGATGTTATTCTCAGCTTATCCCTGAGGCTTACTTTATTTGAGAGAAATACTGATAGTGAAAGTCAAAAAATGTCTGGCCAAAATACATGCAACAGAGGTCAAATAAATTTTAATTCAGGTCCTGAATTCAGATAATGCCAAACCAGGATATCTTCTCTGTGTCATACATAATACCTGCCTTGTTTTCTCACTTTGAACACAGTTACCATATCCTACCTGCCATATTCCAAGCTATCTTCACCAAATATGCTTGTCTCTGCTTAGGATTCCAGCTCAAGCACTGGTGAGAGTGTTCATTCCTAAGAGAATATTAATAATTTCTGAATAGAGAAAAAGTGAAGGAAATTGGGTAAGCAAAACAATGCTCAATTTTATACAAATATCAATGCCCAGTTCTGTCACTATAGATTTCTAGCAATTTTATGTAATCACATTACTTAACTTATACACTTTGAAAGAGAAGTGTATAATTACACTTATACACATTAAGCATGTGATTTTTATATTAGAAAATAAATGAACTGAGTGAAAGGGAGAAAGGAGAGAATTTCTTCAGATCAGAATTCTAGTTTTCAGCAGAATTGGGGAAAAGAGAGATCTTCATCAGAAAACTTCTGTGATATTTTGATTTATAAGAAATATTATATTTGCCCTTCACTCCAGTTTCTGGCACAGAGCTTGGAATTTTCTATGTGGTGAGAGTGATAAAGGTGTCTTTTGTAATGTTAATGAAGTGACTTTTGGGCTGCCATTAGATCAAGTTGGGAAGATCCCCTGGAGAAGGAAATGGCAACCCACTCCAGTACTCTTGCCTGGAGAATTCCATGGAAGAAGGAGCCTGGTAGGCTACAGTCCATGGGGTCGCAAAGAGTCGGACACGACTGAGTGACTTCACTCACTCACTCACTAGATCAAGTAGGTCTTCCCTGGTGTCTCAGATGATAAAGAATCTGCCTGCAATGCAAGAGACTTGGGTTCAATCCCTGGGTCAGGAAGATACCCTGGAGAAGGAAATGGCAACACAGTCCAGTATTCTTGCCTGGAGAATCCCATGGACAGAGGAACCTTGTGGGCTACAGTCCACGGGGGCCCAAAGAGTTGGACACGACTGAGTGACTTTCACTTTACACTTTAAATCAAGTAAGGATGGCTATTGGTCACCAGAGGAACCAACCATGTGATTAGAAGGTTGGAAATTTAAATCCCATCCCCTGACATCCAGGGAGGAGAGAGGAGTTAGAAGTTGAATCAGTCATCAATGGTCAACACCCAATGATTTCATTAATTTTAATTATGTAACAAAGCCTCCATAAAAAAACCCAGAAGAAGAGGGTTCAGAGAGCTGCCGGGGTGGTGAACACATGGAGATGTAGGGAGAATGGTGTCTCAGGCAGGCATGCTCCTCACAACTTTGCCTTCAGCATCTCTTCTGTATGACTATTCTTGAGTTACATTCTTTAAAAAAAAAAAAAAAAGATAATCTAGTGAGTAAATGGGTTTCCTGAGTTCTGTGAGCCATTTTAACACATCAATTGAACACAAAGAGGAGGTTATAGGAATGTCTAGTTTATAGCCAGCTGATCAGAAATACAGTTAACAATCTGATCTTGTGATTAGCATTTGAGTTGGAGAGTCATTAATCAGAACCTACAGTTTATAGCCAGTCTGTCAGAAGCACATGTAATAACCTGGGTTTATGATTGGATTCTAAAGTGAAGGGTGGTCTTATAGGAATGAGGCCTTTTCTTATGGAATCTGATGCCATTCCCAGGTAGATAGTGTCAGAATTGAATTAAATTTTCAGATAGCCTGTTGGTCCCAAGCATTGCTTGTTAAAGAAACTTCCACACCTGCACACATATTGGAATTGGGTCCAGTAACCTGAAATAAATTTTAAAGCAAGCAGTGGGTGTTGTGTGTATCACTGGATGCACTTTCTTCATTGGATGCTCTTTATTATCCCTCCTTTTTTTTTTTTTAACATCTTCAGACAATGAATTATGGAAAATCTACAAAGTATATTTGTTAATTCTTTCTGGAAAATGTAAGTATATGAATAGAAAGTAATATTTACATAAACCATATTGCTTATTATTTTGGAGCTAAAGAATAAAACTCATTTTTGCTCATTAGTCAAAGGAGACCAGGGAAACACATATCAGTTTTATCAAATTCAATAAAGTGGCATTTTCTGTTTTACATAGAGATATTTATGAAACGGATTGTGTTATTTGTGAAGAAAATCATGTTAAGCAAATAAAATAGATGGTATTGTAAAGGCAAAAGTTTAATTTCAGTACTTACCCTTTTAGGAAGATAACAAAATTGAAACTGTGGAACTAAAAGTAGTGATGTCTTATGGCAATAAAGACAACAATATTTAGGAAAACAAAAGCATTTTAAAACAATAAAGCTGATATAGTGAATATCATGTGAACAAATAGTTAATTTATTAATAATATATTATTTTGTGGAATATATTTCTTAGGTTCCTATGGCATAAAAACAGAAAGAATTTCTTTAAGTGATTTAACTTTAAAGGGAAAAAAGAAAATCCAGCCAAGTGGAATATAATCTTGCATAAAGGAGAAAAGTAACAGGGGATTTTGGGATCCTCCAGTTCTGTGATTCTCATATGACAGGAGGAAAAATATACAAAATCAAATGAGCTGAACTTCTCAATCACTAAGCATATTTTTCAAAGTGCAAGTCATTATGCTAAACAGAAATGAGAGCCTTTGAATAATGAAATATCCCATGAAAAATAAATGAAAGAAAAAGACATGTCTAATTACAAGAGGCAGATAGCTTCATTTGGCTTTTGAGATAAGAATTTTAGACTATAAACAACTTATTAAAACTCATCATTTGAAATCATCCCCTACAATTATGAGAATTTTGTTTCAAGCAAGTTTGGTAAATTCAGACCTTAATGTAGAAGTTCATTTGGGTAATCCAGGAGGCACTTTTTAAAAATTAAATTATTCTTTTGTGAGTACTTCTAAATTATTAATTCCACTGCTCTTTGGCTTAAGGCTTAACTTTTGGGATCACTGACACATTTGCAAACCCTCTGTCCTTAGAAAAATGCAGATCTACTCATGCATAAGCCGTTGTATTTCCAAGGGCACTTGGAGTTTTAGGTTTAGAATCTCTGGTTTATGCCCTTATTTAACTATGTCGCCCCTTTGGAGTAGGACAATTTATCAAGTAGTGTTTTTTATTTAATTATTTTGTTCTCCCATAAGACAATTTAAAGAAGATAGAAATGGTACATTTTGCTCCAGAAGATGGTAAACCAGTAATATTATGCAGGTTATGCCCAAATCAAAAGTATATGGCAGTGGAGGTGGAGTGGAGATGGGGTGAGGGGTGAGGGTTAAAATCATCAATTCATGAGGCTGTTAACTGAGCTGTAGACAGCTTGGAGAGGAAGCGCATTTTAACTGATTTGCCCAGAAGGATGCCTTTTCAATTGTTTGTGTTGGTTCCTGCCCTTCATTCCAGGTCCTCTAATTTGACTATTTATGTACAACGAGCATAAAGAAAATGTACTTGTATACAAAGGAATACACATACACACACATACGCTCCACATAAAGAGATTTTGAAAACTAATTTAGTTTAGTTTAGTTTTCCAAAACTAGATTATTCTGAATCTAGTTTTCATTCATACTTTTTAATCTCATTTCCACTCTTAGGAAAATGATTCTTTCTTTGTGTTTCAACTCATCATTGATGATCTAGAGATGACAAAAAAATATTCACCAATGTAGATTCTCTTTTCTTCCTAGCAAGTATGGTCTAACATTGATACGTCATGTTTAGTTAGTAGGAAAGATTATTGTGTATTCCATACAGCTCTGGACACAAACTGTCTAAGAAAAGAGACTTGAGGCTCCTTAGGAGAGAAGAGGATTTTTATTTAATTCTTGCCTTATATGTGTACGACAGCTTCACCTCCATCGCTCACTGGGAGTTTGGATACTTAATTTGTATCTCACTTTTCATCTTATTAGCCCTCCTGGATCAGTGCTTGTTGAAACACACTACAGCATCCCCCGAAGCCAAACTCTGTCCGTGCAGAAAAGCACATTGTTCCCTCCAAATCTCTGCCCTGCCTAAGTAACCATCCTCAGGTGGCTTTAGAAAAACGGAAACTTTATGAGTCCAAACAATACCCACTTTTGCCACCTTAGTTAGGCTCTCTACTCAAGCAGAGAGCCCCGGCTAGCTGAGAGAATTCTGATGGATTTACATAGAGCCAAAATCCTCCTATCAAGAGGAAATCTTTCTTTCAGTGTCTTCAATAAATTTTCCTTCAAACACAGAAGACCCCTGTGACTCTGAGGCTTTTTAAATTTATTATTATTATTATTATACTAGCAGCTATTTGCTATTTCTCTTGCAAAGAATTCTGTCATGTGCCTTTATGCTTATTGTCTAAATTGAACAACCTTTTATGGTCAAGTTTAGTGCAAATTCAGTCTTGCTACCAACATGCTCATGAAACGTACATTAAATATTTGTTGCTGTTGATGAGTTCAAGAACTGGATTTTGCCAGTGCCCACTATGATCGACAGCTGCACCAGAATCGGATGTAGTCATTGTCTAGCATCGGCCCCATATGCTACAAAACTCTGGAGAGGCTGTCAGAACGCCTAGTGCATGGCGCTCTGCCCTCCATCCCAGGTGTTATGGGTTCAACCTCCCTTGTGTCGGTCCAGCCCTGATGGCATGAAGCAGAGTTAAAGTTGCTGCAGATGCTTTTGATGCAAATGCATGCTGAGCTCTCCCTGATCAGCATGTTCCTTTGGGCGATATCACAATTTCAGCTTGTTCAAGCTGTCTACATTCCTGTTTACTTAGGTTTGCAAATGGAACTTCAGCACTCAAATTAGTACTGACAGTACAACCTGCAAGGGTTCTAAATCCTCATTTGCCTTCATTCTGAGGGACAGCGCTCTATTTTCAGAGCAATATTGTTTCATATCAAAATTGCTCTACTGGTTTGAAAACATAATGACATAAAGACGCATGTCATGAAAACCCTGCATTCTCAATTTTAAATACAGTGATCTGGGAGTGAAAAACAGCACCAAAGGGCATCAAATTCCTTGACCACCAGCGTTGTTTCTTTCTTTTGTTTTTCCCAAGGAGCACAGAGGCATGTGTAAGCAAGAGAAAAGATATATTCAAGGTGGTAATTCAATGGTGCATGAAGATGATGCTTTTTTTTCTTAATCTATAAACAATTTCTGACCTACAAGATTTTTTCCTGCTGAGGTTCTGATTTTACTACTTAGAGATGCAATATCACAATGAACTGAGGGTATGTCACACTGCCTCCAACAGGCAGGATTCGAGGCTGGGTGGTCAAAAGAAAGAAACTTCAGAGAAAATGAACCACTTCCCATTCTGGCTCATTCCTATTAGATGGGAAACCTGGGGGTAAAGTCACAAAAATATAGCCTATTTCCTTCTGGAACAATGGTCAATTTGTATGTGAGCCTCTGTGTTTACTCCTGGCTGCATGTCAGATTCATCTTAAGAGATTTTTCAAAATCTACATACCTGGGTGCCATCCAGACTAACCTAAATCAAGATTTCTGGGCATGAGGCCCAGGTCCTGGTATGATACAGTGCTCCCCAGGCTCCTACAGTTGCCCAGATCAGCAGGATATCACACTCTCTTTATCCAGACAGACAAGCAACCCCCTGTTTTCCACCCCATACCTCACATGGGATGTCAGTGTTAAATGGTGCTTCTGATTATTGAGACCTTTTGGGATTTTGCATCAAAAACAGACTTGTCTCCTACAGGAGTCCTTCTTGCAGCCAGCTCCCTCCTCTGCAAACTTTCATTCACTTTCTGGCATCCAAAAATTAGTTTCCACCTCTTTATTTCTATGTTCCCCCCCTCCATTTGTTAGCATTTTAATGATGTCTTGAGAAAGAGTAGAGATCCCAGTATTTACTACACCATGTTTAACCAGACACATTTCTTTTTTTAAGTGTCTGAATTTCTCATCTTTGGAGGGACCTTTGCTAAATGTCTTACTTTCCCTGACTATCTATCTCTCTAGCCTCCACTAGAGAACTCTTGCAACCACCTAAGACAACTGCACCTTCAACCCTCATCTATCTCAGAAACATCCATTTATTTGTCACATATCCTTAGCCATTTCTAGTGTTGTGGGGAGAAAGAACAGTTCACATTACTCCAGAAGCATTCTTTTCTCTTCATCCCTCCATTCCACCTCCCTAGGTCAGTCAACACTCTCTCTTTTCAAAGTTCCCCTTCCCAAATCATTCTCACAGTCCACTTAGCAAGAGGTCTTTAAAACTCTCTAAATATAACTCCCTGTTACAAAGAGATTAAGGGAGAAATGACAGTAAGTCAAAAGATGTAGGAAAGGACTTAGATTTTTTTAAAGAGGAATCTTTGTAAACAGTGCTATAACCATTCTTTTCTATCTTAAATAAAATCTTCTAAAGATGAAAATAAAAAAGGACCTAGAGTCTTTGTTTTAAATAAAATCAATAAAGTATGTGGTCAAAAAATGCATAGAACTGAACCGTAGAACATGAAATTGGTAAGCTTTTCATCATCTCCCACAAAACTCCATCCCGAGACTAACTACTGTTAACTAAATGTTTAATTTTAAACTAGCTTTTTCATTCCCCTCTTTCACTTTCAACAAGCAGCTCTTTAGTTCCTCTTCACTTTCTGCATATCTGAGGTTATTGATATTTCTCCCAGCAGTCTTGATGCCAGCTTGTGCTTCATCCAGCCTGGCATTTCACCTGATGTACTCTGCATAAAAGTTAAATAAGCAGAGTGACAATATACAGCCTTGTACTCCTTTCCCAAGTTGGAACCAGTCCATTGTTCCATGTCTGGTTCTAACTGTTGCTTCTTGACCTGCATACAGATTTCTCAGGAGGCAGGTAGATTTCTCTGGTATTCCCATCTCTTTATGAATTTTCTACAGTATGTTGTGATTCACACAGTCAAAGACTTTGGCATAGTCAATAAAGCAGATGTTTTTCTGTAATTCTCTTGCTTTTTTTATGATCCAGTGAATGTTGGCAATTTGATCTCTGGTTCCTCTGGATTTTCTAAATCCAGATTGAATATCTGGAAGTTCTCGGTTCACATACTGTTGAAGCCTAACCTGGAGAACTTTGAGCATTGCTTTGCTAGCTTGTGAGATGAGTGCAAATGTATAGTAGTTTGAACATTATTTGGCATTGCCTTTCTTTGGAGTTAGAATGAAAACTGACCTTTCCAGTCCTGTGGCCACTGTGAATTTTCAAAATTTGCTGGCATATTGGGAGAGTGAAAAAGCTGATTTAGAACTCAACATTAAAAAATCTAAGATCATGGCATCTAGTCCCATAATTTCATAACAAATAGATGGGGAATCAAGGGAAACAGTGACAGACTTTATTTTCTTGGGTTCCAAAATCACTGCAGATGATGATTGCAGCCATGAAATTAAAAGATGCTTGCTCCATGGAAGAAAAGCTATGACCAACCTAGACAGCATATTAAAAAGCAGAGACATTACTTTGCCAACAAATGTTCGTCTAATCAAAACTATGATTTTTCCAGTAGTCATGTGTGGATGTGAGATTTGGACCATAAAGGAAGTTGAGTATCAAAGATTTGATGCTTTTGAACTGTGGTGTTGGAGAAGACTCTTGAGAGTCCCTTGGACTGCAAGGAAATCCAACCAGTCAAACCTAAAGGAAATCAGTCCTGAATATTCATTGGAAGGACTGATGCCGAAGCTCGAAGTCCAATACTTTGGCCACCTGATGCGAAGAACTGACTCATTGGAAAAGACCCTGATGCTGAGAAAAATTGAAGGCAGGAGGAAAAGGGGACGACAGAGGGTGAGATGGCTGGATGGCATCACTGACTCAATGGACGTGAGTTTGAGTGAACTCTGGGAGTTGGTGATGGACAGGGAGGCCTGCCGTGCTGTGATTCATGGGGTCGCAAAGAGTCGTACATAACTGAGTGACTGAACTGAACTGAACTAAATGTTAATATTTTATTCCCCATCTATTCAAGAATACAGGAATATATACATATATGCATATATATATATATAACTTGGCATATTAATGTTTTGCTCCATAAAAAGAATTTCACTTCTAACTCTGCTCTACATTTTAAATTTGATGTAATGTGGAAATCTACAAAAAATTCAAACTTGCATGTCCAATTTGATGACAGTAGAAATGTCTACAGGAAGTAAACAGGGAATATTTGACCATCATGAAGAAATACTCAATATCCAACCAACATTACTTTATCTTTGAAAAATCTGAAAGCATCTCTAAAACGGAAACTTTTGCAGAACTTATAAACTTCTTCTGTCTCAAGTTATTTCTCAGTGTTGGTTTAATTATAATTTTAATTACCTTTTTCTTACTTTTTTTCAGTGTTAGCAGTAATGGAAAATTCAGATGGATTACTGATGCTATCTCTAGAGAGATACCTGCATTCAGTTCAAAACAAAATCACCCTGATCTGTAAACACTTTAATAAATTCACTGAAGCTTAATAACTTCAATTGTTCTCACTATCACATATGTCCCTAAAACCAAGCTAATTGCATATGTTTCACAACTGTAACAAAAATAATTATTTCAACTTCAAGATTTTGAAGCTCTGCCAGTGTCAAAAATAAGAACAAGCTAAACCCAATCTACGTACTTAACCATATTTAAAAATTTGAAATTCTGGCTTGTATTTAGAAGTTTATTACAATTACATTACATGTGTGTATGTATGTAGATATTTAAATGCATATGTACATATGAGTATATATACATACATTTATATTCAACATAACCTTTACACTCACACACATATGCACACACATAGTTTCAGTTCAGTTCAGTCGCTCAGTCGTGTCCAACTCTTTGCGACCCCATGAATCACAGCACACCAGGCCTCCCTGTCCATCACCAACTCCCAGAGTTCACTCAAACTCATGTCCATCGAGTTGGTGATGCCATCCAGCCATTTCATCCTCTGTCGTCCCCTTCTCCTCCTGCCCTCAGTCCCTCCCAGCAACAGGGTCTTTTCCAGTGAGTCAACTCTTCACGTGAAATGCCAAAGTATTGGAGTTTCAGCTTCAGCATCAGTCCTTGCAATGAACACCCAGGACTGATCTCCTTCAGAATGGACTGGTTGGATCTTCTTGCAGTCCAAGGGACTCTCAAGAGTCTTCTCCAACACCACAGTTCAAAAGCATCAATTATTCGGCGCTCAACTTTTTTCACAGTCCAACTCTCACATCCATACATGACCACAGGAAAAACGATAGCCTTGACTATACAGATCTTTGTTGGCAAGGTAACATCTCTGTTTTCAATATGCTATCTAGGTTGGTCATAACTTTCCTTCCAAGGACTAAGCGTCTTTTAATTTCATGGCTGCAATCACCATCTGCAGTGATTTTGGAGCCCCCCCCCCAAATAAAGTCTGACACTGTTTCCCTTGTTTCCCCATCTATTTCCCATGAGGTGATGGCACCAGATGCCATGGTCTTAGTTATCTGAATGTTGAGCTTTAAGCCAACTTTTTCACTCTCTTCTTTCACTTTCTTCAAGAGGCTTTTTAGTTCCTCTTCACTTTCTGCCATAAGGGTGGTGTCATCTGCATATCTGAGGTTATTGATATTTCTCAAGTTCTTAGAAAAATGGAATTAGAGGTCACCTGAGGGCTTCCCTTGTGGCTCAGATGGTAAAGTGTCTGCCTGCTATGCGGGAGACCCAGGTTCGTGTCCTCGGCCAGGAAGATCCTCTGGAGAAGGAAATGGCACCCCACTCCAGTACTCTTGCCTGGAAAATTCCATCAACAGAGGAGCCTGTAGGTTGCAGTCCATGGGGTCGCACAGAGTTGGACATGACTGAGCAAATTCACTTCACTTCTTTTCTTGAGAGCTGAGTTGAATTTTTTAGCTGAGTTGAATTTTTTTTAATAGTCTCAAATTATCTTTCTAATGGATCATCTTTTTAGATAAAATCATATAATACTTCTGTTTTTTAAAAAATAAACACATTTAGGAAATTTTAAAGATTAAATATGATTTTGCTAAACTGATGCTTTCTCAGAGCATCTCTGTGTAAAACCAGAGGACTGGATGCCAATGGGAGGTCTGGCGGTGGTGGATGTGGGGAACCACTTTTGTCCTGTTCTTGAATGTCTAAATCTATAGCTACTTCACACAGAAGAATCAGTTAGGCCTGGTTGGCTGGTATATCATCAGGTATAAAACGAGGTAGTTTGGATTTCAATAAATGACCCCAAGCCACTACCCACCTCCTTTCACGTAGAGTTGTAAAGGAATGTGTCACAGCTCTTAGACCTGGGGGGATGCTGAAGACAGACTTTCTTGCTCAACGGGAAACAAATGGAGATATGAACAGGGATCACATTATAGAAACTAAACATCTCAGAGGTTAAATATCTAAAACTATGTGACAATTCAATCTCATCAAATAGTTCTTGAAAACCTATTCTGTGTCCAGAATAGGACTAAACTATGGGATTAACTAAAGGAAGTAGTGCTATTCTGTCTTTTAAAATCTGAGCTGGTTGCAGAAGTTAGTTTAAAACAGGAACCAGGTTCAATGCATGAGACAGGGTGCTCAGGGCAGATACACTGGGATGATCCTGAGGACTGGGATGACCCTGAGGGCTGGGATGGGGAGGGAGGTGGGAGGGGGGTTCAGGATGGGGAACACATGGCTGATTCATGTCAATGTATGGCAAAAACCACTACAATATTGTAAAGTAATTAGCCTCCAATTAAAATTAACTAATTAGATTTAAAAATTAATAAAAATAAAACTGGAATCAATTTGAGAATGAAAGTCATTTAATTTTGAATATTAGAATTGCAAATTGTCGATTTCTGCCAATAGGTCATTCCTGTGCTCATGATAAATAGCCAAAATGTACAAGGCATCCACCTTCAGATAACTGAGGGTCCTACTGTCCTTCATCTTCTCTGTTCTCTCACTCTAGGAGCCATCCTAACTCTTGTGGTTTCCTTCCTGGACTCTGCCCACACTCCCCTTATCTATCTCCCATCTTATGCAGAGCAGACACTCTAAAGTCTTGGCAGGGATGGGTCGTTAGAGAAGTCAGCACTCAGCTTACATGTACAGAGGTGATCTGCAATAAATACAAATTTTCCTCAACGTTTCTTTTCTCTATTTAAGCTCCTTATCTGTGTCATTGTGTGTATATAGCAGACATATCCCAACATATCTCTGAAAATGGATCTGTGCTGCTGAACCACTCACTGGTTGACAGTTACGTGCATACAGGGAGTTTTTTTATGAGATGTGGACTTATTTTTTTTTTCAGGAATGCATCCATAAGGATAATAGAAACATTTGATAACTTTAAAATTACCTAAGAATAATAATACATAAATTGACTAGTTGCAATTATACAAAGGCTGTAGCCATAATTGAGTTGCTAACTGTGTTGAAATACAATGCATTAATAAGGTAAGAATCCAAGTTTAGGAAAGAAATCCCCTCCACATCACTGAATATGTAGTACTGATATGCCTTGATTTTAATTTCTTCTATGACTGTGTTGCTTCTGGTTGGTGCTGTGCTTGCAATGAAATCAGCTGTGATTAATTAACTCCATTAGGAAACTCAAGTATGAAATATTTCAAATCAACTCAAAGTGCATATTTGAAAATTATAAATGGTTTTAAACTTTAAACTCAATCCATCATCTTCTCCAGAACTAGGTTTTCCCCAGTATTAATGTTGCCTCCAATTATGCACATTTTTGCATGTTACTATTAACTACAGGTCTCACAGGGGAAAGTCTCAGGCTCAAATTTGCAGTTTTAAGATAATTTATCTATCACTTCTTTTTATAACAGAGTTTTAAGTATAAATACACATGACTTCCTCTAGTGGCTTTGGTATTGCCTTTTTTTTTTTCTAGTAATACTTTCTCTCTTTTTGCTTAGATAGGCCTTTCGAATTTTCTTCAGGAAACCATGCTTCAGAAAGCATAGATGAAGCCCTAGCTGCTTCAACTTTGGATTCATCACTGAATTTGCACCAAGTTCACACCCTCCTTTTGCTGTTCCCAGTTAATAATGAGCATGGAAACTTGGGGTAGCAGTGCCCACCCTTTCCCGCCTGCCCAGGACTCATCCAGTGCCGGGGAACTTCCCATTGTTTCAGCCAAAATTTTTGGAGGAATCAGTTGCACATGACATCTTCCTACTCAGTCCTTCCTTCTCTTTCTCCATTCACAGGTATCAGATCCACATCTTGGTGTGACTTTTCTTCCCTCCTACTTCTTTACTCTCTCGTGTTTATCCTTTACAGGTGTTTCCCCCAAAAAATCTCTTATACATCTATCTAATTTAGTCTGCTTCTTTGAAAATCTAAACTTTTTATAGGATTATTTCAACTATCCCTTTAAATGTTAAAGTTTCCCTTGGTTCCATTGTCCACTTTTTGTACTTTGTACCATAATTCATTTTAATTACTTCCATATATATACAACATAGCATCCTTTTATTAAGATGTCTCAAGTGTTTATCTTAGATACACATCACTTTCTGGTCAAACAAAACTGTATGTATGGCTCATTGTTAGACATTTTAGTTTGCAAGACCTACTGCTGCTGCTGCTGCTAAGTCGCTTCAGTCGTGTCCGACTCTGTGCGACCCCATAGACGGCAGCCCACCAGGCTCTCCCGTCCCTGGGATTCTCCAGGCAAGAGCACTGGAGTGGGTTGCCATTTCCTTCTCCAATGCATGAAAGTGAAAAGTGAAAGTGAAGTCGCTCAGACGTGTCCGACTCATAGCGACCCCGTGGACTGCAGCCTACCAGGCTCCTCCGTCCATGGGATTTTCCAGGCAAGAGTACTGGAGTGCGGTGCCATTGCCTTCAGGCACCATAAAATCAGCACACGAAGCACTGAGTGTATCTAAACACACCAAAACCATTCTCTTATTACATAGAGCCTTCCCAGCTGGCTCAGTGGTAAAGAATCTGCCTGCACTTCAGGAGATTGTCTGCAAAGCAGGAGATGCAACTTTGATCTCCAGGTTGGGAAGGTCTCTTCAGTAAGGAAATGGCAACCCACTCTAATATTCTTGCCTGGGAAATTCCATGGACAGAAGAGCCTATGGACAGAGTGGGCTACTGGCCTTGGGGTCACAAAGAGTAGGCTAGGAGCAACTGAGCAACTAAGCACACAACACATTACCTAGCTCAGTAAATTCTAATACTGTCAACTCAGTTACACAGCTGGTGTTCCTCTCTGATTTCTCCATCTCTTCATCGAGTCATTATGATTTATCAATATTCCTTTCTGAATACCTCATGCCTCTATGCTTCTCATGCTCTGCATCAGCTCTGAGTTAATGTTTACAAAGAGAGGGAAACTAAATACCAAGTGTCTGCAAGGAGGCTTCCAAAGAGAACCAACCTTATTCAAGATGCATGAGTCCAGGAAATCTCAACAAGTGAAAGTACCACTTATCTCTATTATGTGTGCGATGTGGTGCTAAAGACTGAGACATTGTTTAAAAGTCGATATACGGAATTTTAGATTCTCCACAGCCAGGTGATTGCTAGATCTTGAAAGTTTCTTCTGATGATAAACTGAGTCAGAGAAGCTTCAGAATATAGGGGACTCTGCAAAATACAGGAGGGGTGGGTGCTGATCTGAGAAGCAAAGTGTTATGCCTTGAAAGGCAAAATTCTTCCTCCTGGATACTGCTTGGCTCCAATAACTTTGGTTTGGAGTCAGGCATAAAATCACCACCTTTCGCTTCTCCCCTAAGATAAGAAATTGAAAAAATCTTATTAGGGAAACTGAACAGCCCATAGAGAAAGACAAAAGACAGTGACTTGGGAGGGTTTCCTAATTACATAGCTGAGTTCCTCCTGGATCAGACCTGCTAGCAAAGTTCATCAGTGGACAACTTCCACCATAATCACAAGGCTTCCATGTCATTTTTCAGTGGTTTGTCTTAGAAAGAAATGGTCAGCCCCCAAACTGCCAACTTCCAAGTGTAATAACAGGCTAAAAACATTTTGCTATAAGAAAGACTCAACATGTTTAACTTTCATTCATCTTTTATCTGGGAGAAGAAAGAGAGAGAGGAGTTAATAAGAGAAAAACAGAGGTTGAAACAGAAATGAGACTCACAGGAGAGACAAGGGAAAACCAGAGGGAGAACTCTGCTTACCACTCAGAAGAAATAATTTCACTAGGAACACAGAGGTCTCCTGGAAGTACCCTCACTGGGTGAAGGTAAGAACAGAGATTGATGTATATGACAAAACACAAAATAGCATTTGGGAAGTTTTATGCTTCTCTTAGTTGATTTGGGAAGAATATTTGATGGAATGCAGGAAATAATAATTAGCTCTAGGAATTTTTTTTTTAAGGAAATATAATCAGAGAAGACAACCTAGAAGAGATCTATGTGAATACAATTACAATAAGATAAAAGTTGAATATGGATTTAACTAAAATTTGTGATACTAAAAATGAAAAGATTCATGAGAGTAAACTAATCTCATTAAAAAAAATATTTATACAGGTATCTTAAGAAAAGAGGAAGATGGCTGTTCACTTGAGCAGATGATCTCAGACATTAGTGGGTGTCAGAATTACCCAGCTGTTGTTTTTTTGTTCAGTCACTCAGGCAACCTTCGCAAAGTTGACTCTTTGCAAACCTCATGAACTACAGCAGGCCAGCCTTCCCTGTCCTTCACTGTCTTCTGGAGTTTGCTCAAACTCTTGTCCATTGAGTCAGTGATGCCATCCAAACTTCTTATCCTCTGTTGCCCCTTCTCCTTTTGCCTTCAAACTTTCTCAGCATCAGGATCTTTTCCAATGAGTTGAATCTTCTCATCAGGTGGCCAAAGTATTAGATAGAGCTTCAGTTCCAGCATCAGTCCTTCCAATGAATATTCAGCGTTGATTTATTTTAGGACTGACTGATTTGATCTCCTTGCAGTCCAAGGGACTCTCAAGAGTCTTCTCCAGAACCACAGTTCAAAAGCATCAGTTCTTGGGCACTCAGCCTTCTTTATGGTCCAACACTCACATCCGTACATGACTACTGTAAAAACCATAGCTTTGACTATATGGACCTTCGTTGGCAAAGTGATGTCTCTGCTTTTTAACACTGTCTAAAATCTGTCTAGGTTTGTCATAGCTTTTCTTCCAAGGAGCCAGTGTCTTTTAATTTCATGGCTACAGTCACTGTCCACAGTGATTTTGGAGCCCAAGAAAATAAACTCTGTCACTTTTTCATTGTTTCCCCATCTGTTTGCCATGAAGTGATGGGAGGTTTGTTAAAAGGGAATTACTGGATTCCATCCTCAGGTGTGACTGAAGAATGTGCATTTCTAATAAGTTCCCAGGCGATGCTCCTGCTGTGATCGGGGACCCTGCTTTGACAGACTGCTATGGGATATTTCACTTGCTATGCTAGATCACTGAATCATCCCTTGTAGCAGGGCTTATTTTTGATAAATCTTTAATAAAGATGCTGGGGATACAACAAACATCCTTAAAATGTAGTAAGCAAAGCCTTACTCCCTCCAACCTTGCCCCCATTTACTCACTAATTTTAATCCCTTGCTATATCCTAAGAGGGAGGGGGGAAACTCTTGCCTGATAAATAAAAAGAGATCCAGTTAATGTGCACAGTAAAAGTGACTCTAGGGAAAGGCCGTAGAAAAGCAGTAGTTGGTTATATCTGTATGTAATTTAAAGCACTCCAGAAGAGAAGTGAATTCCAATCTCTGTGTTAATTTTGGCTCTTTATGTAGATTCCTTACTTGGGAAAAGACAAGGGAGCACCTGGAGGAGTCCTGTCTTTGGGAATCATCCCATAGATGCTGAAAATGCAAAACAATGAATTCTGAAACTGAAACAGTAGCTTTGTTTTCCCCTCAAGAACTGAGTTTTAACTATTATCTAAGGGTAAGAAGTCAGAGATGAGTATAGAATCAGCAAAGAAGGGCTTTGTGTGAATTGATCTCTGCTTGATTCCCAAACCCACAGGAGTAGTCTTGGAACACTCAGCCAGATGCAAGTAGAATTAACCTATATTCATTTCTGTGCTCCAAAGGGGAAAATATCATCCTTAAGTACCGAAAATAAAAATCACTAAAAAAATAAATGTAGGCAACACTACCAAAGTAAGCTAATTCTTAATTGTAATACTTACCACTCTTAAATCATTTCCTACTTAGGTGCTCTTTTTCAATAACGTATTTTGTTACTGCCAGTTTTGTGCATGCAAAATTCTAATGTAGCATTCGAGGGGGAAGGAGGGGGACTGCTTCCATTATAAGCCATCACTTTTTTTCTAGTGTTTTAACTACTTTTCCAAAGCACTTTCACATCTGTTATGCTTATAGTTTTACTTTCAGAGCTGAGAAGAAATGCTTTGTTTTGGTTTCTTGGGGAATCCTTAACTTACTGGATTTCCTAAAAGAAGTGAGAATTTATTGAGAGATAAGTCCCCAGTCCCTCTTCCCATCTAATTACTTAAGTACACACTTCAAGGTTAATCTCCTCCAGTACCTAGCTCTCCCTGGAGGCACCTACAGAAGCTAAGAAATAAGCTGGTCCAAGTTCCTTCACTATGAAGTTGTGAACAATCAGCAACCTTCTTCTCCTACTTGAGCAAGTACTACAATGAGTAGAGGCTAAATATGAAACCAAGTTCATGTGGAGATAATTTAAAGAATTGTAGAAATGAGTGGATGCTTGTCATTACCTCTCAAGCAAAGTAATCCTTCTCTTACAAAGAGGCTCCTATGGGTGCTTCCCAGAAAGTGTGTCATTAATCCCAAACTAGTGGTAAGTGATGGAATGCATTACCAAGTTCACAGATTTGTTTTAAATTCTCATAGCCCCCCACTCTAAGGCAATGGCACCCCACTCCAGTACTCTTGCCTGGAAAATCCCACGGACGGAGGAGCCTGGTAGGCTGCAGTCCATGGAGTCACTAAGAGTCGGACATGACCGAGAGACTTCACTTTCACTTTTCATTTTCGTGCATTGGAGAAGGAAATGGCAACCCACTCCAGTGTTCTTGCCTGGAGAATCCCAGGGACGGAAGAGCCTGGTGGGCTGCCATCTTTGGGGTCCCACAGAGTCGGACACGACTGAAGCGACTTAGCAGCAGCAGCAGCAGCAGCAGCAGCTCATAGCCCCTTAAACATGAAAGAGAAAGATATGAGCTGCATAGTGGTAGAGGATTCATGTTTCCTTACTTCCTTTCAATAGATGCAGTATGCATGCAGTAGTTCTTAACTTTATAATTATTACTTTATTTTCTTTGGTCATAAACCTTTTAAGAATCTAATTAGCAAGGGAACTATAGTCAACAGACTATTCAATATCCTTTGATAAACCATAAAGGAGAAGAATATTTTTTAAAAGTATGTATGTGTATATATATATATATAATATATATATATGTACAGCCCACTTTGCTGTGTAGCAGAAAGTAACATAACATTATAAATCAACTATACTTCAATAAAGATAATATTGATTAAAGGAATCCAATTCAATACCCAGACCAGTTTCTCCTATCCAAACCTACAAACAACATTTTGCCTATTGTTTCAGGAGTTTCATAAATTCATTAAAGCTCCTTTTTGAGCCTCAGTTTAATAATTTCTGATAGTGACACACACACTAGATCTGAAGTTAAAATATCTTCCAAATTCAGCCATGTCCTTTAGAACCACTTTAGTCCTGTGCAATTGAACTTTGAAGTTTTCAGATTCTCCATTTGTAAAACTGACACCATCATGTGTGTCCTGCCTTCTTCACAGAAGAACAAGGTAGAAGTATGCCTATTTTAACTGTCATGGCAGCTGCCACACCTGAAATAGCACTCTGATCTTCTTGTGGGAAAGTATCCTCCCCTCCTTTGAAATAATTTTGGTAGTATGATCAGCCAAGATGCTTCAATATTCCCTGGCCAAGTGGTGGGCACATGACAAAATGTCACACTAGTTACACGTTTCCTTGAACCTTGAATGTAGTGACATACAGTCTAAAAATGTTCGCTTGTTTCTTTCTAACAGCAGTGCTGTGACTATAATCTCTAACTCCTTTATCCAAAAGGCTGCAGATAAAAACTGACAATCAGTTGGAAATAAAGAAAGTGCTTCTTGTTTTGCCCTTCAATAATGTTTTATAGGAATAAATGCATGGAAAAGCAGACATGCATTGACTTGCACATGTGGTTATCCATACCAGAAGGGTCATTCCATGAGAGCAGGTACAACATGCAACATGGTGCCTGTCTTTTCACTCTAGGATGCCCAGCACCCAGAAGAGTAACTAGGATAAAGTGATATTAATAAATATTTATAGACTAAAAGGAATAACAGAATGAGGTGATATCCATGAAATAGGCAGTGGCCATATTACATAAGTTGTTCCAGACCATGTTAAAAGAGTGAATTTAATTAATTGTCTCAACCCACAAGTCAGTTTTAATCAGAGGTGATTGGAGCAGTGCTTAAAATTACATTCAGTGTGTGTTTCTCACCAAGATCCACACTTAACTTTTATAGAAGGTGCAAAACACTATTCTAAGAATTAAAGCATGGTAAAATTATCGAACTAGAGAAAAAAAACATAGCCATGAGCTAAGATTACAAATCCCATGTATTTCTTTGTATAAAATATTCTATGATTTGCAAAAACATTGTTATTAATAAAGATAATGTTATTAAATCACCACAGGAGAAGCAAGGTATCTCATCTTGATGAATTATTAATTCCATAAAAGAGCATTACCTTTCTTGACAGATTTTTTATTAACACTTTCATACTTATCTGATTCCATGAACTTCTTTACTAGTGAAAGGAAGCATTTTCCATAGTGAACAGAGTTGCACGTTTCCTCTGCTAGACTTCTATGCCTCCTTCATTGAAGCTACAAAGGCCATGTGGTCAGTGGTACTATCCATTCCAGTTGATAACTACAAGAATAGGAGGACCGTATTATAGGATTTCCAGTTCTCCCATTCAAATAACCTGTCAGTGTATTATGATTCCAATGAAATCTACTTTCATTTTTAGGAGTTCACAAAATAATTCTAATATTCATTTCAAAGAACACATGCATTTTCTATGAGAGTTTTTTTAAGTAACAATAATGAGTGAGCACCTGCCCTTGATAAATTAAAATAGACTATAATATTTTTTTTAAAGTTTTTATTTTGAAACAGTTACAGTTTCACAGGAATTTGGAAAAGAGTAGAGTATTTTACCCCCATCATCACATCTTAATCATAATCACTATCAAAACAAAGAAATTAAAACTGGCACAGTGTGTGCATTTGGTTTTATGTCATTTTATCAGATGTTGAAATTTCTGTTACCACCACTGCAATCAAGAAACAGGCTTATGGTTTCATCACAGAGCACTGCCTTAGGCTTATCATCAGTCAGCCTCCTTAGTCTCGTAAACCAAAGACCCTGATCTGAAGTATCCAAAATTTTGGTCAATGGTGAAGTCTCCAACTGGTCAAATTTCACCTTCCTCATGTACACCTTCCATATCCAACTGTGAAGCCAGTTATCAAATTGTCGGTACAGTTATGCATGTCTAAAAAATAATTTGTAAATGAAAGTATTGAATCATAAATGAAATCAATTCAGAAGGAGATGATTTTGAGAATCCCATGAATTTGGTTTAAAGCAAATAATCACATGCATAAAAATTCTGGAACAAATAGGTGAGTTCACCTAAGTTTCAGGATACAAGTTCAACATATGAAAGTCAATAGTGTTTCTATATACTAACAAGGAGTAGAATTCAAGATGGCAGAGTGGGAAGCTTTGTACTCAGCTCATCTTCTTGCACAAGAATCCCAAAATTGCAACTAGCTATTGAAAACCATCGAGAGGAGGATGTTGAAACCACAAAAGGGACACCCCACATCCAAGGACAAAGAAAGTCAAAATGATCAACACTGAAACCAGGCTGATAATATCCTTTTCAGCCAAAGATAGAGAAACACTATACAGTTAGCAAAAACAAAACTGAGAGTTGACTGTGGCTCAGATCATGAACTCCTTATTGCAAAATTCAGGCCTAAATTGAAGAAATGAGAGAAAACCACTAGACCTTTCAAGTATGACATAAATCAAATCCCTTACCCTTATACAGGGGAAGTGATGAATAGATTCAAGGGATTAGATGTGATAGAGTGCCTGAAGAACTATGGATGGAGGCTCATAACAATTGTAAAGGAGGTGGTGATTAAAACCATCCTCAAGAAAAAGAAATGCAAGAAGGCAAAGTGGTATTCTGATGATGTCTTACAAGTAGCTGAGAAAAGAAAAGAAGCAAAAGACAAAGGAGAAAGGGAAAGATTAACCCAACTGAATTCAGAGTTCCAGAGAATAGCAAGGAGAGATAAGAAAATCTTAAGTGAACAATGCAAAGAAATAGAAGAAAAAAAATTTTTAAGGGGGAAAGCCTAGAAATCTCTTCAAGAAAATTGGAGATACCAAGGTGACATTTCATACAAAGATGGGCACAATAAGGGACAGAAACAGCAAGGACCCTAACAGACAAGAGTTTAAGAAGAGGTAGCAAGAACATACAGAACTATACAAAAAAAAAAGTCTTAATGACTTGGATAACTACCATGTTGTGGTCATTAACCTAAAGCCAGACATTCTGAAGTGTGAAGTCAAGTGGGCATTAGGAAGCATTACTACAAACAAAGCTAGTGGAGGTGATGGAATTCCAGCTGAGCTGTTTTAAATCCTGAAAGATGATTCTGTTAAAGTGCTGCACTCAATATGCCAATAAATTTGGAAAACTCAGCAATGGCCACAAGATGGGAAAAGGTCAGTTTTCATTTCAATCTCAAAGAAAGGTAATGCCAAATAATTTTCAAACTACTATACAATTGCACTCATTTCACATGCTTGCAAGGGAATGTTCAAATCCCTTCAGGTCAGGCTGCAACAGTACATGACCTGAGAACTTCCAGATGTACAAGCTGGATTTACAAAAGGCAGAGGAACCAGAAATCAAATTGCCAACATTCTCTGGGTCATAGAAATAGCAAAAGAATAATAATAATAAAAAAAAAAAACCTACTTCTGTTTCATTGACTATGCTAAAGCCTTTGCCTGTGTAGATCACTACTAACTGGAAAATTTTTAAAGAGATGGGGATACCAGACTACCTTACCTGGCTCCTGAGAAACCTGTATGCAGGTCAGGAAGCAACAGGTAGAACCAGACATGTAACAGTGGACTGGTTCATAAATGGGAAAGGAGTACATCAAGGTTGTGTATTGTCACCGTGCTTATTTAACTTATTGCTGGGGTGGATGACTCTCAACCTGGAATCAAAATTGCTGGGAGATATATCAACAATCTTAGATATGCAGATTCAGTTCAATTCAGTCGCTCAGTCGTGTCCGACTCTTTGTGACCCCATGAATCGCAGCACGCCAGGCCTCCCTGTCCATCACCCATTCCTGAAGTTCACTCAGACTCAAACATCCATCGAGTCAGTGATGCCATCCAGCAATCTCATCCTCTGTCACTCCCTTCTCCTCCTGCCCCCAATCCCTCCCAGCATCAAAGTCTTTTCCAATGAGTCAACTCTTCGCATGAGGTGGCCAAAGTACTGGAGTTTCAGCTTTAGCATCATTCCTTCCAAAGAAATCCCAGGGCTGATCTCCTTTAGAGTGGACTGGTTGGATCTCCTTGCAGTCCAAGGGACTCTCAAGAGTCTTCTCCAACACCACAGTTCAAAAGCATCAATTCTTTGGCGCTCAGCTTTCTTGACAGTCCAACTCTCACATCCATACATGACCACTGGAAAAACCATAGCCTTGACTAGACAGACCTTTGTTGGCAAAGTAATGTCCCTGCTTTCACCACTCTAATTGCAAAATGCAGAGAGGAACTAAAGAGCCTCTTGATGAGGGTAAAAGAGAGTGAAAATGCTGCTTTGAAACTCAGCATTCAAAAAACTAAGATCATACCATCATTTCATAGCAAATAGGTGGGGGAAAAGTGGAAACAGTGACAGATTTTATCCCCTTGGGCTCTAAAATCCCTGCAGACAGTGACTGCAGCCATGAAATTAAAAGATGCTTACTCCTTGGAAGAAAAGCTATGACCAACCTAAAAGCATATTAAAAAGCAGGCACATTACTTTTGTCGACAAAGGTCCAAATAGTCTAAGCTATGGTTTTTCTAGTAGTCATGTATGGATATGAAAGTTGGTCTGTAAAGAAGGCTGAATACCAAGGAATTGATCTTTTAGAATTGTGCTGAAGAAGACTCTTCAGAGTCATTTGGACAGAAAGGAGATTAAATCAGTCCATCCTAAAGGAAATCAACCATTAATATTAATTGGAAGGACTGATTCTGAAGCTGAAGCTCCAATATTTGGCTACCTGACATGAAGGGCCAACTCATTGGAAAAGACTCTGATGCTGGGAAAGATTGAGGGCAAGAAGAGAATGGGGCACAGAGGATGAGATGGATAGATGTCATCACAGACTCAATGGACATAAGTTTGAGCAAACTCTGGGAGACAGAAAAGGGCAGGTAAGCGTGATGTGCTGCACTTTATGGGATCACAAAGAGTCAGACATGAATTTGGGACTGAAAAACAAATTTTAGCAATGAACATGTAAAAATTAAGTAAAAACCCCAATAATATTATAATTGAAAATGTTTTTTTGAGCAAACTTTAGGTTCCTTTGAGCCTTTTCTCTATTAGATCTCAAGCTTTGTTGTTTTCAGCAGAGAATCCTGCTAAGTCAGTTTTAACAAGAATCCTCCTACCCTTGATGCCTCATGACACTTAATATTATCAAGTTCATCATCCATCACTCTTGATGTGTATACCCTCATCCTGACTTTAGAGAAAAATCTTGTTAAGCCAGTTTACCAAGAATCCCTCTACCCTTGATGTCTCCTCTTATTAATTTTCCATCCACTGTCTCCCTCATTCTGCTCATTGACTATAAATCCCCACTTATTCTTATATTTGGAGTTGAGCCTAGTGTTTCTCCCCAGTTGCAATAGAATTGACCCTTATTACAATATTCTTAAATAGTCTTCCTTGTCACTTTAACACTGTCAGAACAATTTTTCTTTTTCACAGTCACACCAAGAAAAATAAAATACTTTGGTATATAGTCTTAAAAATGTACAGGATCTATATACTAAAAATTTTTATCTTTAATGTGATTCCAAGAAATGATTTCTTACCCTACTACAGTATTTTGCTAGAACTTCATGTATTTGTTGAACAAGAAGAAAAAAAATGACAGTCTTGCAGATGGGAGAACTGCTGAGATAATTGGGACAAAATTCTGTGCATGAATTATCCTTTGGAAAAATGATGAGTGATCCACAACCATTCTTTTCTCTTAGCTCTCTGTCCAGCCCACCCCTAATTTAATATTTGAACTTATAAGAAGTTGGGTGAAAGTTGGCTACAGCTTTGGTATTCCCCAGAATATTTTTCATAATGCATTTGAGAAATAGTTGTCACTCTCATTGGGCCCTGAAATATTTACACAATGCACAGAAGTCACTGCCATTATATAACACAGGAAAAGCTAAAAGCTTCTAATCAATGATATTCCACACACCAAATCATAACAAACATGCAGTTATACTAAACATGAAAGATTAGAGAGCTCTGAATAACAGAGTTTTAACAACATGCCAGAACATTGTATGCATTCTGATTTACAGTGAATGGTTTCTTTTCTTGGTCTTTTAGAAAGACACCTTTGTCTTTTGGAATTCTGATAAGTATAGAAAGAAAACATAAGAGCATAAATTCAAAGTTATTTCCTAGCATTGCCAAAATCTCTCTACAGTGCTAAAATAAGTCTGAGTTCTTTAAGGTTTCCTGTATAATATGGGATTAATAATATGCATTATCTAAGTCTGAGTTCACTGAAAGAAATATGTATTATTGAAATAAACTGCTGTTTTTTTGTCTGCCATCATTTGACTGTAATATGTATCTTCTTCCAATAGAATTTTCTGGGTAATAGAGTCTTTTACAACACTGTATATTAACATTCACAATTGAGAGTAAGAGTGCCTGATAAGTTTGGTATTATAGGAAGCAGAATGAGGTATTCTGAAGAAAGTTGTTCAAGACAGTGATTTCTCTCAGCCGTGCAAATCATTTCAGGATTATCTCTTAAGGGATGCCTTGTATGAAAAAAAAAAAGTTATAAATGATGATATATAAGGTTATTTTGGTTAATTTGTAAAGTTGGGTAATGTGACCATAGCAAATATGTTTTCAGTGCTATCCCCTAATTTTCTTATTGACTTATCCTTCCTCCCAACCCTTATCCCTTGACCTGTCTCTTTCTGTATATCCCTATCTCTCTGTGTCTCTGTCTCTCCCTCGCTCTCACACAGAGGCAAATATAGAAAAGTGAAAGTTTGCTAGTTATAGTTTTCTGGCTCAATTCCTTAAACTCTACACACCTAAGCATAAAGGAAATTTTTCTTCATTACTTAATCACCCTGTGCTTTTTTTGTTCTTAGAATTCAGTCTGTATACAAAGAAAAAGAATTTATATAGAGTTTGGTTTCACTTTTCTGGGCCCTGGCAGTAAATACACACACACACACACACACACACATATATTTACATATTTAACTGCCTAGGTAAGGATGTTCAAAGACTCCAAGCAATTAAGGGGACAGAAATAATAACAGTAATAGTAAAAGACTAAGAACCATAGACTGCTGAGGTACATTTTTCTAGGCGATAGAACAAGGATTCTATCAGGAAGATCAGCACTGGTTTATTTTATCCTAAATTCTTCTGAGAAGCTAGTTTTTTCTATCTGCTACTTAAGATTAACTCTTCTTTTTTTGTAGTTAAACTCGTTTTGATGAGCAGTGTAACAATATTTCCACTTTCACATTTTTTTTTCCTTTTTCATCCCACTATTTATTCTGTATGGGAACAAGTAAATGTATTTGTATTTTTTTTAATCTATCAATATTGTTTATTATTGTCATAAACAAGAGGCACATAGTCTAAAGTCATGATTTTCAACAGGATGTGGAGGAAAAAGATGAGTTGAATCATATGGCAGTATTACTTTATTGCATGGAAAATTCCCTTAAAGCTTCTGATGGCCATTTGTCCATTTGTTGGACTATTTGCTTGTCCCAGAGTAAACAGGGACCTTGCCTCCCTTGGTTACTTTGAACCAAATATTATACTTTTTATTAAGTAAAAAATGATAGAAAATTGCCAACTTCATATAATGAATATATCCCAGAATATTCAGTTCAGTTCAGTTGCTCAGTCATGTCCGACTCTTTGAGACCCCATGAATCACAGCCCGCCAGGCCTCCCTGTCCATCACCAACTCCCGGAGTTCCCTCAGATTCACATCCATCAAGTCAGTGATACCATCCAGCCATCTCATCCTCTGTCGTCCCTTTCTCCTCCTGCCCCCAATCCCTCCCAGCATCAGAGTCTTTTCCAACGAGTCAACTGCTATATCCCAGAATATTACAGGTCTTTAAAAATCGAAGTTAATTTTCAAAACTTATGAGTAAAATTTAAAACATTTCATGAGATTTGGAGGAAAAGAAAGGAAAAAATCCATGATTTTACCACACAAATATACAAATTTTATAATTAATTCTGTACATGCCCTTTCATTATTATTCTCTCTTGCACATATTTTTGCATGACTATACCTTGAGATTTTTTTGACCAAAAATGTAACAGGCAAATAGAGAGTGGGTGATAAAAAGGAAACCCCCAGTCTAAGAAATACCACTGCCATGATCCAGTGTTACTAAGATGAATACAACCTACTAAGGGTATTAGGGCACAAGGAAGATTAAGAACTATCACTGTGCATACAACATGGATCCATTACCCCATTTACTTCTTTTAAGTTAGAAGTAACTGATAACTAACTTGCCAGGCTGGATGAAGCACAAGCTGGGATCAAGATTGCTGGGAGAAATATCAATAACCCAGATATACAGATGACACCTCCCTAATGGGTGAAAGTGAAGAGGAATTAAAGAGCCTCTTGATGAAAGTGAAAGAGGAAGGTGAAAAAGCTGGTATAAAAATTAACATTCAGAAAACAAAGATCATGGCATCCGGTCCCATCATTTCATGGCAAATAGATCAGGAAACAAGGGAAACAGTGACAGACTTTTTTCTTGGGCTCCAAAAACACTGCAGATGGTGACTGCAGCTATGAAATTAAAATACCCTTGCTGTTTGGAAGAAAAGCTACGACCAACCACAGTTCAGTTCAGTCAGTTCAGTTGCTCAGTCGTGTCTGACTATTTGTGACCCCATGAATCGCAGCATGTCAGGCATCACCAACTCCTGGAGTTCACTGAAACTCATGTCCATCGAGTCGGTGATGCCATCCAGCCATCTCATCCTCTGTCATCCCCTTATCCTCCTATCTGCAATCCCTCCCAGCATCAGGGTCTTTGCCAATGAGTCAACTCTTCACATGAGGTGGCCAAAGTACTGGAGTTTCAGCTTTAGCATCATTCCTTCCAAAGAACATTCAGGGCTGATCTCTTTTAGAATGAACTGGTTGGATCTCCTTGCAGTCCAAGGGACTCTCAAGAGTCTTCTCCAACACCACAGTTCAAAAGCATCAATTCTTCAGTGCTCAGCTTTCTTCATAGTCCAACTCTCACATCCATACATAACTACTGGAGAAACCATAGCCTTGACTAGACGGACCTTTGTTGGCAAAGTAATATCTCTGCTTTTGAATATGTTATCTAAGTTGGTCATAACTTTCCTTCCAAAGAGTAAGCATCTTTTAATTTCGTGGCTGCAATCACCATCTGCAGTGATTTTGGAGCCTGCAAAAATAACGTCTGACACTGTTTCCACTGTTTCCCCATCTATTTGCCATGAAGTGATGGGACCAGATGCCATGATCTTAGTTTTCTGAATATTGGGCTTTAAGCCAACTTTTTCACTCTCCTCTTTCACTTTCATCAAGAGGCTTTTGAGTTCCTCTTCACTTTCTGCCATAAGGGTGGTGTCATCTGCATATCTGGGGTTATTGATATTTCTCCTGGCAATCTTGATTCCAGTTTGTGCTTCATCCAGCCCAGCGTTTCTCATGATGTAGTCTGTATATAAGTTAAATAAGCAGGGTGACAATATATAGCCTTGACTTACTCCTTTTCCTATTTGGAACCAGTCTGTTGTTCATATCCAGTTCTAACAGTTGCTTCCTGACCTGCATATAAGTTTCTCAAGAGGCAGGTCAGGTGGTCTGGTATTCCATCTCTTGAAGAATTTTCCACAGTTTATTGTGATCCACACAGTCAAAAGATTTGGCATAGTCAATAAAGCAGAAATAGATTTTTTTTTCTGGAACTCTCTTGCTTTTTCAATGATCCAGAGGATGTTGGGAATTTGATCTCTGGTTCCTTTGCCTTTTCTAAAACCAGCTTGAACATCAGGAAGTTCACGGTTCACGTATTGCTGAAGCCTGGCTTGGAGAATTTTGAGCATTTCTTTACTAGTGTGTGAAATGAGTGCATTTGTGCAGTAGTTTGAGCATTCTTTGGCACTGCCTTTCTTCAGGATTGGAATGAAAACTGACCTTTTCCAGTCCTGTGGCCACTGCTGAGTTTTCCAAATTTTTTGGTATATTGGGTGCATCACTTTCACAACATCATCTTTCAGGATTTGAAATAGCTCAACTGGGATTCCATCACCTCCACTAGCTTTGTTCGTAGTGGTGTTTTCTTTTTCTGTTGTCGTTTTCTTTCTTTCTTTAATTTAAATTTATTTATTTTAATTGAAGGTTAATTACTTTACAATATTGCATTGGTTCTGCCACACATCAACATGAATATGCCAAGAGTGTACGTGTGTTCCCCATCCTGAATCCCCCTCCTATCTCCCTCCCCATACCATTCCTCTGGGTCATCCCAGTGCACCAGCCCCAAGGATCCTGTATTGAACCTGGACTTGTGATTCATTTCTATATAATATTAGACATGTTTCCATGCCATGCCCCCAAATCACCCCACCCTCTCCCTCTCCTGCAGAGTCCAAAAGACTGTTCTATACGTCTGTGTCTCTTTTGCTGTCTCACATACAGGGTTATCATTATAATCTTTCTAAATTCCGTATATATGTGTTAGCATACTGTATTGGTGTTTTTCTTTCTGGCTTACTTCACTCTGTATAATAGGCTCCAGTTTCATCCACCTCATTAGAACTGATTCAAATGTATTCTTTTTAGTAGCTGAGTAATACTCCATTGTGTATATATACCGCAGCTTTCTTATCCATTCATCTGCTGATGGACATCAAGGTTGCTTCTTTGTCCTGGCTATTATAAACAGTGCTGCAATGAATATTGGGGTACATGTGTCTCTTTCAATTCTGGTTTCCTCAGTGTGTATGTCCAGCAGTGGGATTGCTGGGTCATAAGGCAGTTCTATTTCCAGTTTTTTAAGGAATCTCCACACTGTTCTCCATAGTGGCTGTACTAGTTTGCATTCCCACCAACAGTGTAAGAGGGTTCCCTTTTCTCCACACCCTCTCCAGCATTTATTGTTTGTAGACTATTGGATAGCAGTCATTCTGACTGGCATGAAATGGTACCTCATTGTGGTTTTGATTTGCATTTCTCTAATAATGAGTGATGTTGAGCATCTTTTCATGTGCTTGTTAATCATCTGTATGTCCTCTTTGGAGAAATGTCTATTTAGTTCTTTGGCCCATTTTTTGATTGGGTCATTTATATATCTGAAATTGAGCTGCAGGAGTTGCTTGTATATTTTTGAGATTAGTTCTTTGTCAGTTGCTTCATTTGCTATTATTTCTCCCATTCTGAAGGCTGTCTTTTCACCTTGCTTATAGTTTCCTTTGTTGTGCAGAAGCTTTTAAGTTTAATTAGGTCCCATTTGTTTATCAAAGAGGACACTAATAGATGGAGAAATATACCATGTTCATGGATCGGAAGAATCAATAGAGTGAAAATGAGTATACTCCCCAAAGCAATCTATAGATTCGATGCACTCCCTATCAAGTTACCAACGGTATTTTTCACAGAGCTAGAACAAATAATTTCACAATTTGCATGGAAATACAAAAAACCTCGAATAGCCAAAGCAATCTTGAGAAAGAAGAATGGAACTAGAGGAATCAACCTGCCTGACTTCAGGCTCTACTACAAAGCCACAGTCATCAAGACATATGGTACTGGCACAAAGACAGAAATATAGATCAATGGAACAAAATAGAAAGCCCAGAGATAAATCCATGCACCTATGGACACCTTATCTTTGACAAAGGAGGCAAGAATATACAATGGAGAAAAGACAATCTCTTTAACAAGTGGTACTGGGAAAACTGGTCAACCACTTGTAAAAGAATAAGACTAGAACACTTTCTAACACCATACACAAAAATAAACTCAAAATGGATTAAAGATCTAAACGTTAGACCAGAAACTATAAAACTCTTACAGCAAAACATAGGCAAAACACTCTCTGACACAAATCACAGCAGGATCCTCTATGACCCACCTCCCAGAATATTGGAAATAAAAGCAAAAATAAATGTAGTGATGCTTCCTAAGGCCCACTTGACTTCACATTCCAGGATGTCTAGCTCTAGGTGAGTGATCACACCATCGTGATTATCTGGGTCGTGAAGATCTTTTTTGTACAGTTCTTCTGTGTATTCTTGCCACCTCTTAATATTTTCTGCTTTTTTTAGTACATAACATTTCTGTCCTTATTGAGCCCATCTTTGCATGAAATGTTCTTGAAGAGATCTTTAGGCTTTCCCATTCTGTTGTTTCTCTCTATTTCTTTGCATTGATAGCTGAGGAAGGCTTTCTTATCTCTCCTTGCTATTCTTTGGAAATCTGCATTCAGATGCTTATATCTTGCCTTTTTTCCTTTGCTTTTCACTTCTCTTCTTTTCACAGCTATTTGTAAGGCCTCCTCAGACAGCCATTTTGCTTTTTTGCATTTCTTTTCCATGGGGATGGTCTTGGTCCCTTTCTACTGTACAGTGTCAAAAACCTCCATCCATAGTTCATCAGGCACTCTGTCTATCACATCTAGACCCTTAAATCTATTTCTCACTTCCACTGTATAAACATAAGGAATTTGATTTAGGTCATATCCCAATGGTCTAGTGGTTTTCCCTACTTTTTTCAATTTAAGTCTGAATTTGGCAATAAGGAGTTCACTATCTGAGCCACAGTCTGCTCCTGGTCTTGTTTTTGCTGACTGTATAGAGCTTAACCATCTTTGGCTGCAAAGAATATGATCAATCTGATTTTGGTATTGACCATCTGGTGATGTCCATGTGTAGAGTCTTCTCTTGTTTTGTTGGAAGAAGGTGTTTGCTATGGCCAGTGCGTTCTCTAGGCAAAACTCTATTAGCAACCTAGACAGGATATTAAAAAGCAGAGACATTACTTTGCTGACAAATGTTCATCTAGTAAAAATATAGTTTTTCCAGTAATCTTGTATGGATGTGAGAATGGGACCATAAAGAAGGCTGAACGCTTAGGAATTAATGATTTTGAACTGTGGTGTTGGAGAAGACTCGAGTGTTCCTTGGACTGCAAGGAGATCAAACTAGTAATCTTTAAGGAAATCAGTCCTCAATATTCATTGCAAGGACTGATACTGAAGCTGAAACTCCAATATTTGACCACCTGATGTGAAGATTGACTCACTGGAAATGACCCTGGAGCTGGGAAAGATTGAGGGCAGGAGGAGAGGGGACAACAGATGAGATGATTGGATGGTATCACTGACTTAATGGACATGAGTTTGAGCAAGCTCTGGGAGTTGGTGATGAACAGGGAAGACTGGCACACTGCATTCCATGGGGTTGCAAAGAGTTGGACACTCTGAGTGACTGAATTGAACTGAAACCACAACAAATAATCTTGCCACTCAGCATAATATGAACTCACTGTCATAAAAGATGCTTCAGAAATTAGGCCATGTCCTTCTAATCTCCATGTTACCCAGGCTCCACAACCATGGTGTTATCAAGTTCAGTTCAGTTCAGTTCAGTTGCTCAGTCGTGTCCGACTCTTTGCAACCCCATGAATCGCAGCATGCCAGGCCTCCCTGTCCATCACCATCTCCCAGAGTTCACTCAGACTCACGTCCGTTGAGTCCGTGATGCCATCCAGCCATCTCATCCTGGGTCGTCCCCTTCTCCTCCTGCCCTCAATCCCTCCCAGCATCAAAGTCCTTTCCAATGAGTCAACTCTTCGCATGAGGTGTCTGAAGTACTGGAGCTTCAGCTTTAGCATCATTCCCTCCAAAGAAACCCCAGGGTTGATCTCCTTCAGAATGGACTGGTTAGATCTCCTTGCAGTGCAAGGGACTCTCAAGAGTCTTCTCCAACACCACAGTTCAAAAGCATCAATTCTTCGGTGCTCAGCTTTCTTCACAGTCCAACTCTGACATCCATACATGACCACAGGAAAAACCATAGCCTTGACTAGATGGACCTTAGTCAGCAAAGTAATGTCTCTGCTTTTGAATATGCTATCTAGGTTGGTCATAAATTTTCTTCCAAGGAGTAAGCGTCTTTTAATTTCATGGCTGCAGTCACCATCTGCAGTGATTTTGGAGACCCCCAAAAATAAAGTCTGACACTCTTTATACTGTTTCCCATCTATTTCCCATGAAGTGATGGGACCAGATGCCATGATCTTCATTTTATGAATGCTGAGCTTTAAGCCAATGTTTTAACTCTCCTCTTTCACTTTCATCAAGAGGCTTTTTAGTTCCTCTTCACTTTCTGCCATAAGGGTGGTGTCATCTGCATATCTGAGGTTATTGATATTTCTCCCAGCAATCTTGATTCGAGCTTGTCTTTATTCCAGTCCAGTGTTTCTCATGAAGTTCTCTGCATAGAAGTTTAATAAGCAGGGTGACAATATACAGCCTTGACGTACTCCTTTTCCTATTTGGAACCAGTCTGCTGTTCCATGTCCAGTTCTAACTGTTGCTTCCTGACCTGCATACAGATTTCTCAAGAGGCAGCTTAGGTGGTCTGGTATTCCCATCTCTTTCAGAATTTTCCACAGTTTATTGCGATCCACACAGTCAAAGGCTTTGGCATAGTCAATAAAGCAGAAATAGATGTCTTTCTGGAACTCTCTTGCTTTTTCCATGATCCAGCAGATGTTGGCAATTTGATCTCTGGTTCCTCTGCCTTTTCTAAAACCAGCTTGAACATCATGGAGTTCACAGTTCACGTATTGCTGAAGTCTGGCTTGGAGAATTTTACTAGCATGTGAGATAAGTGCAATTGTGCAGTAGTTTGAGCATTCTTTGGAATTTCCTTTCTTTGGGATTGGAATGAAAACTGACCTTTGCCAGTCCTGTGGCCATTGCTGAGTTTTCCAAATTTGCTGGCATATTGAGTGCAGCACTTTCACAGCATCATCTTTCAGGATTTGAAACAGCTCAACTGGAATTCCATCACCTCCACTAGCTTTGTTCATAGTGATGCTTTCTAAGGCCCACTTGACTTCACATTCCAAGATGTCTGGCTCTAGATTAGTGATCACATCATCATGATTATCTGGGTCGTGAAGATCTTTTTTGTATAGTTTAGAACTAACACCGAGAAAAGATGTCCTTTTCATTATAGGGGACTGGAATGCAAAACTAGGAAGTGAAGAAACACCTGGAGTAACAGGCAAATTTGGCCTTGGAATGTGGTATGAAGCAGGGCAAAGACTAATAGAGTTTTGCCAAGAAAATGCACTGGTCGCAGCAAACACCTTCTTCCAACAACACAAGAGAAGACTCTACACATGGACATCACCAGATGGTGTTATCAAGAGGAAACAATAAATATTCCTTGAAGTAAACCAATTATAACTTGGAATACCTGTTATCGCTGAAGAAGAATGGCTGTTTTAAGTGTGTCTGTGTTTTCATTTATTAATTAAATTAGAATCTTCAACTTTTCTAGTGTAATATTAAAGAAGACAAAAGCTGGAATTTCAGAGATGATATTTTTGATCCTCAGCCAGTTTGTGCAGATCCAAGTGTGAAATCCTAGGAAATTTAGTTAGTTCTCTAATAGGAAATTCATTTCCCCATCAGTAAATTAGAACAATTATTTTAAAGTACTTATCACAGGAACTATACAAATTAAGCACTCAATAAGTGGTAGCTATCATTTTTATATGAAATTAGCTCTGTAGGATATTGACTAGTAAGACAGCATATATTCCAATATGTGTTTGATTCAAGAAGAAAGCTGTTTATTTAATTACAAAGTTATTTCATGCTAAGATAAACACAAATGCTTACAATTGAGATATTTGTTAATTATGTATAGATTATTCTAGGTTTGTTTCTAAAGAAAGCTGAAATTAAGTGTTAAAGGAATTAATTCTGTATTTCTTTTAGTAGTTTAGCACATGATAATGCAATTTTAAAAAGAGTAAAACATTTACTCTGACCCTTAAGAATTAAAGAATTCTTAATAATTTAATTCAATCATTATATTTAAAATTTTGGATCTGCATTTAATTTTATTGGGAAAATAATTTGTCAGTACATTATGTGAGTCAAATAACATTAATAACTACCCCTTGCCCCAATCTGCCAAAGTTTATGAAATACTAACCTATTTCAGGTTGGCTAGTTGTCTGAGACAGTGATTTCAGTCTGTCTGTCCCCTGATGCCCTCTCTCTGTGCCTACCCTCTTGCATGGGTTTCTCTTACCTTGAACTTGGGGTATCTCTTCACGGCTGCTCCAGCAAAGTGCAGCCACTGCTCCACTCCTTGGACTTGGGGTAGCTCCTTTTGGCTGCTCCTGTGCTGTGCAGTTGCTGCTTCTTTCATATCCTAAAAGATGATGCTGTGAAAGTGCCACATTCGATATGCCAGCAAATTTGGAAAACTCAGCAGTGGCCACAGGACTGGAAAAGGTCAGTTTTCATTCCAATCCCAAAGAAAGGCAATGCAAAGAATGCTCAAACTACCGCATAGTGCACTCATCTCACACACTAGTAAAGTAATGCTCAAAATTCTCCAAACTAGGCTTCAGCAATTCGTGAACTGTGAACTTCCAGATGTTGATACTGGTTTTAGAAAAGGCAAAGGAACCAGAGATCAAATTGCCAACATCCTTTGGATCATCAAAAAAGCAAGAGAGTTCCAGAAAAACATCGATTTCTGATTTATCGACTGTACCAAAGCCTTTGACTGTGTGGATCGCAATAAACTGTGGAAAATTCTGAGAGACAGGAATACCAGACCACCAGACATGACTCTTGGGAAACCTGTATGCAGGTCAGGAAGCAACATTTAGAACTGGAGATGGAACAAAAGACTGGTTGCAAATGGGAAAAAGAGTATGTCAAGGCTGTATATTGTCATCCTGCTTATTTAATTTCTATACAGAGTACATCATAAGAAACGCTGGGCTGGAAGAAGCACAAGCTGGAATCAAGATTGCCAGGAGAAATATCAATAACCTCAGATATGTATATAACATCTCCCTTATGAAGAAAGTGAAGAAGAACTAAAGAGCCTCTTGATGAAATTGAAAGAGGAGAGTGAAAAAGTTGGCTTAAAGCTCAACATTCAGGAAACGAAGATCATGGCATTTGGTCCCATCACTTCATGGGAAATAGATGGGGAAACAGTGGAAACAGTGTCAGACTTTATTTTCTGGGCTCCAAAATCACTGCAGATGATGATTGCAGCCATGAAATTAAAAGACGCTTACTCCTTGGAAGGAAAGTTATGAACAACCTAGACATCATGTTAAAAAGTAGAGACATTACTTTGCAAACAAAGGTCCATCTAGTCAAGGCTATGGTTTTTCCAGCAGTCATGTATGGATGTGAGAGTTGGACTATAAAGAACGCTGAGCTTTGAGGAATTGATGCTTTTGAACTGTGGTATTGGAGAAGACTCTTGAGAGTCCCTTGGACTGCAAGGAGATCCATCCTAAAGAAGATCAATCCTGGGTATTCATTGGAAGAACTGATGTTGAAGTTGAAACTCCAATACCTTGGCCACCTGTTGCAAACAGTTGACTCATTGAAAAGACCCTGATGCTGGGAAAGATTGAGGGAAGGAGGAAAAGGGGATGACAGAGGATGAGATGGTTGGATGGCATCACTGACTCAATGGACATGAGTTTGGGTAAACTCCGGGTGTTTGTGATGGACAGGGAGGCCTTGTGTGCTGATGTTCATGGGGTCGCAAAGAATCAGACACCACTGAGCGACTGAACTGAACCGAACCTATTTCAGAGAAGAAAAGGCATGTACAAAAAGTTAAAAAGAGACAAATATTAAATAAACAATTTTTTAAGGGAAACTAAAAATCTTTTTTTTGGAAGCACAAAGATGATACCTCCATGCTCAGTTGTGTCTGACTCTTTGCAACCCTATGGACTACAGTCCACTAGGCTTCTCAGTCCATTCCATTTTTCCCAGCAAGAATATTGGAGTGGGTTGCCATTTCCTCCTCTAGGGTTTCTTCCTGACCCAAGGATGGAACTCATGTCTCTTGCATCTCCTACACTACAAGAGGATTCTTTACTACTGTGCCACTGGTGAAGCCCAAGGAAAACACAGGACTCTTGTATCTTGGAAGAACACTATTATCACCCTCTCTTCATCCTTGTTTTTTCAAAATACCTGGTTACAAAGAGAAAGAAATATGTATCTGCTCATTGGCCACCAAAAGTTCTTAAATAGGACTCAAGGTTGAGTTTTAGATACAATGTAAAATTCTATCCTTATCTTCAAATCATTCAAAAACTCAGTTTGCTTCCTGTGGTTTAGCTGAATCCAGATTGAAAAAGGAAAATATATATATATAAGAAAATTTTATATTTCTGCTTGAAAAAAAATCTTGAAAATAGTAATTTAGAAGAACTGAAAACCTACAGGGAGAATTTCATTTTGAGTGTCTTTACTTTTGAATCAATTTTAGAAACAGTAGTAGGCAAAAAAGAAACTATGTTTTACTGTGGTCCTGCTTATAAATGACTGATTATGAAATAAGCACATGGCAGTACATATGTATGTGTGTTTATTGGTAAAAGTATCAAAACAGAATCAGAATTTAATGTCTCCAATTTAGCTTTAGAGTAGAAGAAAGCATTAAGAAGAAAAAGTCTATGTAGGTGAAAGGGGGAGGTAAATTATTTAATGATTTTTAGATCTGACATTTTAATGTGCCCTTAGAATCTGTGAATTAAACTGATTTTTTTCATTAATATTACTTATTCTCTTATTCTTGTGAATAAATATAAATTATTTCTCCCAGTAACATTCTTTCCAGCTTAGCTACAAAGTATTCTTGGGCCTCCCTTGTGGTTCAGCTGGTAAAGAAACTGCCTGCAATGAGGGAGACCTGGGTTCGATCCCTGGGTCAGAAAGGTCCACTGGAGGAGGAAATGGCAACCTACCCCAGTACGCTTCCCTGGAGAATCCCATGGACAGAGGAGCAGGACAGGCTGCAGTCATGGAATTGCAAGAGTCAGACATGACTGTGTGACTATCTTTCACTTTCAGGCAGTTCTAGTACCATCTTTCAGCACAAGTGACACCGATCAATTTTTGTTAAGAAATGTGAACTTAAAAAACTAAGTAATAGAATAATCAGAAAGAAAAATGTAACTGCTCATTGACTACCAAGAAATTTCATTTTCAGTTTGGGAATGAAATTTTACACGTCCATACTTTCTTGGTGATTCACTGTCAACAAATCAGAGTAGAAATGAGACTTCATTACAAGTCAGGAGATCTGAAAGTCTTTTCCTGGCTTTTATTATGGCATAAGAGGAGGCACTACTTTATAAAGCATTTGTTCTTGTTCAGTCACTCATTTTTGTCTGACTCTTTGTGACCCCATGGACTGCCACATGCCAGGCTTCCCTGTCCTTCACCATCTCCCAGAGTTTTATAAAGCATTACAAAATTTTAATGTCAAAATGTCTGCTCTGTGACCAGAATTACAAAGTAGACATATGAAAATCATCGGAGGTCTTAGGTGGTTACCATACCAAAAAACCCACAAAATTTGTTTTGCTTTGGGACCATATTTTGAGTTTCCATCTTTTTTCTATACTCAGTTCAGTACAGTCACTCAGTTGTGTCTGACTCTTTGCAACCCCATGAATCACAGCACGCCAGGCCTCCCTGTCCATCACCAGCTCCTGGAGTTCACTCAAACTCATGTCCATTGAGTTGGTGATGCCATCCAGCTATCCCATCCTCTGTCATCCCCTTCTCCTCCTGCTCCCAATCCCTCCCAGCATCAGAGTCTTTTCCAATGAGTCAACTCTTCACATGAGGTGGCCAGAGTACTGGAGTTTCAGCTTTAGCATCATTCCTTCCAAAGAAATCCCAGGGCTGATCTCCTTCAGAATGGACTGGTTGGATCTCCTTGCAGTCCAAGGGCCTCTCAAGAGTCTTCTCCAACACCACAGTTCAAAAGCATCAATTCCTTGGCGCTCAGCTTTCTTCACAGTCCAACTCTCACATCCATACATGACCACTGGAAAAACCATAGCCTTGACTAGATGGACCTTTGTTGGCAAAGTAATGTCTCTGCTTTTGAATATGATATCTAGGTTGGTCATAACTTTCCTTCCAAGGACTAAGCGTCTTTTAATTTCATGGCTGCAATCACCATCTGCAGTGATTTTGGAGCCCCCCAAAATAAAGTCTGACACTGTTTCCCCATCTATTTCCCATGAAGTGATGGGACCAAATGCCATGATCTTCGTTTTCTGAATGTTAAGCTTTAAGCCAACCTTTTCACTCTCCTTTTTCACTTTCATCAAGAGGCTTTTTAGTTCCTCTTCACTTTCTGCCATAAGGGTGGTGTCATCTGCATATCTGAGGTTATTGATATTTCTCCTGGCAGTCTTGATTCCAGCTTGTGCTTCTTCCAGCCCAGCCTTTCTCATGATTTACTCTGCATAAAAATTAAATAATCAAGGTGACAATATACAGCCTTGACGTACCCCTTTTCTTATTTCGAACCAGTCTGTTGTTTCATGTCCAGTTCTAACTGTTGCTTCCTGACCTGCATATAGGTTTCTCAAGAGGCAGGTCAGGTGCTCTGGTATTCCCTTCTCTTTCAGAATTTTCCACAATTTATTGTGATCCACACAGTCAAAGGCTTTGACATAGTCAATAAAGCAGAAATACATGTCTTTCTGGAACTCTCTTGCTTTTTCAATGATCCAGCGGATGTTGGCAATTTGATCTCTGGTTCCTCTGCCTTTTTTAAAACCAGCTTGAACATCAGGAAGTTCACAGTTCACATATTGCTGAAGCCTGGCTTGGAGAATTTTGAGCATTGCTTTACTAGTGTGTGAAATGAGTGCATTTGTGCAGTAGTTTGAGCATTTTTTGGCATTTCCTTTTTTTGGGATTGGAATGAAAACTGACCTTTTCCAGTCCTGTGGCCACTGCTGAGTTTTCCAAATTTGCTGGCATATTGAGTGCAGCACTTTCACAGCATCATCTTTCAGGATTTGAAATAGGTCAACTGAAATTTCATCACCTCCACTAGCTTTGTTCGTAGTGATGCTTTCTAAGGCCCACTTGACTTCACATTCCTGGATGTCTGGCTCTAGGTGAGTGATCACCCCATCGTGATTATCTGGGTCGTGAATCTGTTTTTTGTATAGTTCTTCTGTATATTTTTGCCACCTCTTTTTAATATCTCCTACTTCTGTTAGGTCCATACTATTTCTGTCCTTTATCGAGCCCATCTTTGCATGAAATGTTCCCTTGTTATCTCTAATTTTCTTGAAGAGATCTCTAGTCTTTCCCAGTCTGTTGTTCTCCTGTATTTCTTTGCATTGATCACCTTGGAAGGCTTTCTTATCTCTCCTTGCTATTCTTTGGAACTCTGCATTCAGATGCTTATATCTTTCCTTTTCTCCTTTGCTTTTTGCTTCTCTTTACACAGCTATTTGTAAGGCCTCCCCTGATGGCCATTTTGCTTTTTTGCATTTCTTTTCCATGGGGATGGTCTTGGTCCCTTTCTCCTGTACAATGTCAAAAACCTCCATCCATAGTTCATTAGGCACTCTATCCATCAGATCTAGGCCCTTAAATCCAGTTCTCACTTCCACTGTATAATCATAAGGGATTTGATTTAACATATTGGGCACCTACCGACCTGAGGAGTTCCTCTTTGAGTATCCTATCATTTTGCCTTTTCATACTGGTCATGGGGTTCTCAAGGCAAGAATATTAAAGTGGTTTGCCGTTCCCTCCTCCAGTGGACCACATTCTGTCAGACCTCTCCACCATGACCTGCCCGTCTTGGGTGGCCCCACACCATACAGCTTAGTTTCGTTGAGTTAGACCAGGCTGTGAATCATGTGATCAGCCTGCCTAGATATAAACAAGCTCTTCAGAAAACACCTTCACAACTGTTTTAGTATAAAAATAATCATAGCAGATGATTTCACATCTTACTTTTAGTCATTTAACACCACAGCTGTGTTTTCCTATGCCTTTTTTTTTTTTTGAAGGCAAAATTGATCTTAAATAGCAGTTCTATCATATCTGTTCTTTAGACATGTAACTGCATCAGCCGCTCTTGGTTTCTGCATGTTTGGCGAGGTAAAGTACATATAGTCCTGGATAACAGAGCACCTCTCTTTGTGACCTGAGAAGTAATGGTTACCTCTGTTTTTAGTGGGGCTTCCCAGGTGGTGCTAGTGGTAAAGAACCTGCCTGCCAATGCAGGAGACATGAGACGCAGATTCAAACCCTGAATAGAGAAGGTCCCCTGAAGGGGTTCATGGAAACCCACTCCAGTATTCTTGACTGGAGAATCCCAGGGACAGAGGAACCTGGCGGGCTATAGCCCATGGCATTGCAAAGTCAGACATGACTAAAGCGATTTAGCACGCACCCACTGTTTTTAATCAGATCTCCACGACTCTGATATTCTTTACTGGGTATACCTTTCATCACCAATCAATGAAATACCATTACATGCCAGCTCTTTATTACTGAGTATCAGGTAATCATTAGTTAAGCCCTTCCTTGCATGTCTGTTTCAGAACTTGCCGCTATAGTAGCTTTCTTTGAACTTCATCTGTACTTATAACAATAGTTTACCCTATTGCATTTCTCCCAGACTCAAGCCCTCTATCCTAACTTCCTTAGAAGTAGATCTACTCTGTCAGCCCTGTTCATATCAAAAACTAATTTTCATCTTTTATCTGCTTTTTCCTAGATAGCAGGACAGTACAGGTGGTGCTTCACAAGGATTAGGGGGATCAATTTTCTACCGAGGACTAGATCCCTCTAGAGAGCACAAATATCTCTTATGATGGGGATGCCACAGTCCCACAGAATTCTCATTCCAATTTTGGGCAGCCTTTGTCCATGGGAAGATTTTCTTTTCATTGTGCCAAAATTTGCTTCTGTAAAACTCTTATCCACTGGTCCCTGTTTTGTTTCCTGTGTCCAACCAGAAATACATCTAATCTTGTTTACACATGAAGCTAGAGCCGGCAAGACCTGGATTCCTACTGGACCCTAAGAAGGAAAGAGTAGCTTGTAACAGCTGTGAAATCACACTACATACACAGCCTATGTTGTTTCACCTTCTTATTAATATTTAAAAGGATATGTTAAGAAAGTGTCGGATTCATTGTTTATGCTATTGTTTGTAGTTGGGACTGGCTGAAATATAACCCAAGTGAGATACCTCTATTAGTCTGTCATAACTGCCTAACACTTGTCCTAGACTGCTGTAGCTAAATATCACACATTGAGTTACTTAAATACAGAAATTCATCATCTTACATTTCTGCAACCTGAAAGTCTGAGGTCAATCAAGCAAGCAGGATTGCTTCTGTTGGGTGTGAGCAGAAGTCTGTTTCAGATTTCTCTCCTGAATTCTGGTGGTTTACTGGCAATCTTGGTGACCCCTGAAGTGTAAAACATCACCCTAATCATTACCTTCTTGTTCACGTGATATTTTCCCCGTGTGTCCATAGTATGTCTAAACTTCTCCTTTTAGACATACTACATACATACATCAGTCTTCCTTTATGAAGACATCAGTCATATTAGATTGAGGCCCAGCATAATAACCTCATTTTAATTTGATCATCTACAGAAATCTTGTTTCCAAATAGAGTTACATTCTGAGGTACTGGGGGTTGGGACTTCAACATATGAATTTAACCAATAACAATAACCACATTTATAAGCCTATGAACTGTAATTTTCAGAAAGTTATTAAACACTTTTTGACTTTCTTCCTTGACAAAGGACTATAATAATAATACTTAATTTCACAGAATTGTGATGAACTAATATTCACCTTACAAACCATTAGTCTTGAATCATATATAAGTGGGAGTCACTTTTGTATATTTCTGTCATACTAGTTGTCTGGCCACCATGGATATATCCCTTCCATATTTTGTGGCTTCATTTCTAGGATGACAGTCCAAGTGGTTCCAGTAGTTCCTTTATACAATTTGACTTATTTTTCATCAGCCTGCTCATTCTTCTCCAAACGTGATCCGCTTTGACTATAGACCTACTCATTACATAGACATGGTGTGTGCGTATGTACTCAGTCATTCAGTTGTGTCTGACTTTTTGCAGCCCTATCATCTGTAGCCCGCCAAGTTTCTCTGTTCATGGAATTTTGCAGGCAAGAATATTGGAGTGGGTTGCCATTTCCTACTACAGAGGATTTTCCCAACCCAGGGATCAAACCTGAGAAGTCACCATTTGACTATAATTCTTTTTGAAAAAAGACCCCAATTTTGAAAATAAGATAATACAGCAGAAACAAATTATGGTTTTCCTGTAAATTATATTTATTAATGTTTATTAGTTACTTTTCTTCTTTTTCCTTGAGACAGATACCTATATCACAGTGAACTCATGTTGCTCTCTGATGTTTCGTCAAAAATATCCTGTGTTGGTGAAAATGAAAGGGTATATAAGAGGGAAACGCAATATTTAGGAGACAGATGACAGACAGATAGATGGATAGATAGATAGATAGACAGACTGACTGAGAGATTTATTGCAAGGAACTGGATTAGGTAGCTGGGTTTATAGAAAGAAACTGGGCTATAACCAGGCAAGCTAGAAATCCATAGGACAGTCCCTCAAGAAAGGCAGACTAGAAACTTCAGCAGGAGCAAATTTTATAATGGACAAGCAGAATTTCTCCTTCCTCAGGGAAATCTCAATTCTGTTCATAATGTCTTTCAACAGGTTGAATCAGGCTCATCCAGATTATGTAAAATAATCTCCTTTTCATAAAATCAATTGATTGTAAATATGAATCACATTTATAAAATACATTCATGTGCTTGTGTGCTAAGTTGCTGAGTTGTGTCTGACTTTTGTGACCCCATGGACTGTAGCCTGCCAGGCTCCTCTGTCCAGGGACTTCTCCAGGTGAGAACAGTGAAAGGGATTGTCATGCTTTCCTCCAGGGGAAAGCAACCCAGGGATCAAACCTGCATCTCTTATGTCTCCTGCATTAGCATCCTGTGTGGTACTAGTGGTAGCACCACATGGGAAAACCAAAATATCTTCACAGCATCACCATATCCTTGGTAGATTCAGTTCAGTTCAGTTCTGTCATTCAGCTGTGTCCAACTCTTTGCGATCCCATGCACTGCAGCACGCCAGGCTTCCCTGTCCATCACCAACTCCCAGAGCTTACTCAAACTCATGTCCATAGAGTCAAAAACCTCGTCATGTTGAAACTGAACATCTAAGGGACTCATTCCCATTCTAAAAACTATCAATGGTTGCCTGAAATACCATATTCAAAGGGATTCTGAGGTTGTGTCTTGCCTCAGCAAGAAGAGTACTGTCTACCAAATGCAAGGGATGAGGGAACAGCTATTTATAACATTTGCTATTCCTAATCTAACACCAAAAACAGATAAATAAAAATACTAGTTATATATGGCCCACTGTGGTTTGTTTAACAACAGAGACTCAAAGTAATACACCATCAAGAAAAATTCAGCTATATATCATGATGTAAACAGAGACTGTCTAGGGCATACAAAACATGCTTAAGTTTTTTCCAGTAGCCAGGTTTTCTATTATACTACAGTGGAAACAGTGTCAGACTTTATTTTTTTGGGCTCCAAAATCACTGCAGATGGTGACTGCAGCCATGAAATTAAAAGACGCTTACTCCTTGGAAGAAAATTTATGACCAACCTAGATAGCATATTCAAAAGCAGAGACATTACTTTGCTGACTAAGGTCCATCTAGTCAAGGCTATGGTTTTTCCAATAGTCATGTATGGATATGAGAGTTGGACTGTGAAGAAGGCTGAGCACCGAAGAATTGATGTTTTTGAACTGTGGTGTTGGAGAAGACTCTTGAGAGTCCCTTGGACTGCAAGGAGATCCAACCAGTCCATTCTGAAGGAGATCAGCCCTGGGATTTCTTTGGAAGGAATGATGCTAAAGA
>NW_024070211.1:36595299-36728913 GCF_014754425.2 Oryx dammah | reverse complement strand
GATGCTTTTGAACTGTGGTGTTGGAGGAGACTCTTGAGAGTCCCTTGGACTGCAAGGAGATCCAACCAGTCCATTCTGAAGGAGATCAGCCCTGGGATTTCTTTGGAAGGAATGATGCTAAAGCTGAAACTCCAGTACTTTGGCCACCTCATGCGAAGAGTTGACTCATTGGAAAAGACTCTGATGCTGGGAGGGATTGGGGGCAGGAGGAGAAGGGGACGACAGAGGATGAGATGGCTGGATGGCATCACTGACTCGATGGACGTGAATCTGAGTGAACTCCGGGAGTTGGTGATGGACAGGGAGGCCTGGCGTGCTGCGATTCATGGGGTCACAAATAGTCGGACATGACTGAGCAACTGAACTGAACTGATGCAATGTAGTAAATTTGTGGAACAATGAAAATAATATCTAAAAGATGTCTAAGATGGATTACGTTTTTCTCCTTGAGAATTTAAATTCTTCAAAGTGTTTATAACATACATCAAATGTTTATCACATTGTGCGGTTAGAATAAGTAGTGGAAAATGGTTGTCAAGAAGACAGATTTCATTATCTCACCACTTCATTTGAATATTTAGAAAAATACTTGAAAATCTAACAACTATTTTAATCCATTGTTTTAAAAGGGGTTTTCTTAGACATAACTCTTAGACAAAATACTTAAACTGCAATGTAGCCTTTCATGCATAGTTGTTTCCAGATTTCAAATCCTGTGGTTTCAATACTTTTGAAGTCTATATATTCCCATTCGACTGAGTTTCTTTCTCATATTTCTTTTAAAAAATAAATATTGAGATCTGTAATTGTGGATGAAATAATATTTATTTTCATAAAGTTTTTTTATGTAGAGATACAGTAAAACTAAAATAACCATAATTGCATACATTAAAAAAAGAAGATAAAAGGCAGAGAGAAATGTTTCTTCTATAGGTAAAAATCATTTGTAATAAATGACCTAGTTACTGAGAGGACTAAGCAAGTTTCTGTGCTGGGCAATATGCTACAAAATGAAGAGAACACAGAACTCACCATATGCAGCTATTCAGAACAATCGTGCATGAAACTCTTTCAAGAACAGTGTCCTGTGACAAGTAAGCCCAGGAGTGTCCTGGATCCTTGACCATGACTCCATGCTCAGTGAGCTCTTAACACTACAGAAGGTACTGCAGGCTTGCCCACCTACTTTCCCAATCTATGTGCACACTCTCCATATTCAGTCTCTTCTAACCCTAAATTTTGTCCCTTCATTCCTCTTTTTTTTTTTTTTATGATTATGGACCTTGCTTTGTATCTTTTTAAAAACTTTTAATTATGTATTGGGGTGTAGCTGATTAACAATGCTGTGATAATTCCAAGTGAACAGCAAAGGAACTCAGTCATACATATACATGTATCCATTCTCTCCCAAACCCCCTCCCATCCAGGCTGCCACACAACATTGAGCCGAGTTCCATATGCTGCACAGTAGATCCTTGTTGGTTATCCATTTTAAATAGAGCAGTGTGTACAGACAGCCATAAATTCATTCTCTAAGTCCTTGAGTCTCTTTCTGTTTTGTAAGTTCATTTGTATCATTTCTCTTTACCTTCCACATATAAGGTATGTCATAGGATATTTCTCCCAAATATATGGGCCCCCAAATATTGACCCTGATTACAGATATTAACCTGTTAACAGAGCTTTATAATGGTTTATCTTCTCTTCAACCACATTTCCCTCTTCCAGTGCTTTTATCTCTACATCCTGGAAACTCCCAAGCCTGGTTCCTCTTCAATGGTTAGTTCACTTGACAAACAGGTTGGTGGCTCAGAGGTTAAAGCATCTGCCTCTGATGGGGGAGACCCGGGTTCGATCCCTGGGTCAGGAAGATCCCCTGGAGAAGGAAATGGTAACCCACTCCAGTATTCTTGCCTAGAGAATCCCATGGACAGAGAAGCCTGGAAGGCTACAGTCCACGGGGTCGCAAAGAGTTGGACACGACTGAGCGACTTCACTTCTCTCACTTTTACTTGACAAATGTATATTAAATGTTTGCTAAATGCATGACTAAAGGGCACTGTTGATAAAATGGTTTATTGTCCTATATTCCTCAAGCCACTTGGAATCTTTCCAATTCCACATCTCTTTAACCCCATAAAGTCTTCAAATTTAATGTCCCGTGTTAGCCTTAAATAGATTCAATTAGTATGGTAGGTACCAATCTAATAGATGTGTTGAGTTAGAGGCAAGCTTGGAAAAGATAAAACCTGTAGTTCTTAGCTATGGGGATTTTGCCCCCAGGGCACACTTGATAATATCTGGAGAAATATTTAGCTGTATCAAGTGGAGGAGTAGACGCTAATGTCGTCTAGTGGGTGGAGGGCAGGGGGCCTGTTGAACATCTTAAAATGCATGGGATAGCCTTCCCCAACAACAAAGTGTCCAGCCCACTGTCAGTGGTGCTAAGGTTGAGAAATCTTGACATAAAGTAAAGGAGACTTAAAATTACTTTTTGGATTGGATGAGAACAAAGACACAGGTGAATTATCAATTTGTATTTTTACTAAAAATAAAATAAGCTTACATTTCTGAAACAGATTGTTTATCTAAAAAATAAACTTTCTGATTCATAATTGTTTTTTCAAATGTCCAGAACAGGCGAGCATTTTTCTTGAGTCTTCTCAAGTATATTCCAGCCTAAAAGCAGTGGGAAAAAATATGAGCACATTTCAGGATTTTTACAACATCCTTAGCCTTCTGGGAACAACAAATATCAGTTCACCAAATAAACAAGCAAAACCCAAAAGGCATGCCACTCACTGCTCTAAGACTTTTCCTGATTTTTTTCTACTATTGTTAATTATGAAATTATCTTCTTTACATATCAATATTATACTTTCAGTCTCATTCCTGCTGTTTTTAATAGTTGCTATTACCATCAAAATAGCCTAATGATTGACATCAAAATCTTGGCTCATTTTCTCAAGATCCATATTTGTTTTACCTTTATGGTACATAGCTGCAATTGCTGTACTATTTCGAGTTCATTTGTACTCAATTATTTGAAGTTGATTTGTATTCTTTAACATTTCAGCAATAAATTGTCCTTTCAGTTGATAGCTATTCTAACATAAAAATACATAAGAATTCAATTTCATAATAGTTCATCCTTGTGACTAGTTTTTCTGTTCATTTATCTATCTTTGCTTGTTTTTGCAAAAATGACATTTAAAAATCACTTTAGAGGAACTTCCCTGGTGGTCCAGTGGTTAGGACTTAATGCTTCCACTGCAGAGGGCTTGGGTTCAATCATTCAATCCCTGGTTGGGGAACTAAAATCCTATATGCTGTGTAGTGTGGCAAAAAAATAAAAAATTAATAAATTTTAAAAATTAAAATAATTATAAATTTAAAAATTTAAGTAACTTACACCTGATTTAAAAAATGGATTTATATTTTTCACAATTATAATTCAAAAACTAAATTACCAGAATTTCCTGTATTAAATATTTTACATCTGTTGACTCTCTGGAATAGTCATGTTGAGGGGTTTTTATTGATTTTATTTTTCCCAAGTATTAGTAATCTTTACCTCCACTTACCTTGTTTTGGGAAAAAATGTCTCTTTCTTTCTTAAGTAGGTCATAGCTATGTATATATGTTTTATCTTTCCTTTTAAATTACAAACTGCAGAGAAGAAATGTGCCCTTCTCAACCTTATATCTCCTGACACACTCAGACAAATTTCTAGAAATTAGAGTTGCATATATAACCATATGTATCTTCTATGTCTGTAATTAAAGACAAACTGAATTGATCTCTAATGCACTGGAGGAAAAAAAACAGGAGTAGGTCAAGAGCTTGATATGGCTCTGACATTAACGAGCATGAGCAATGTGACCTGAGGCAAGTTATATGATCTCTTGGGCATCAAGTCTTTCAGCTTAAGTATTTTTTTTTAAACATCCACCTAAATATTATAAAATGAGCAATGAGCTCCCTTCCCATTTTCCCTCAGAGATGAGTAGAAATAAAGGTCCCTTACTCATGCAAAAATACCTGCTGCTGCCAGCTTTAATCAGAGTCTAAAAGGCATGGTCTTCTGGCAGCTGCTCCTATAAGTGGAGAATAAAATAGTGGATGACAGCTTCTGGCTTTGGAAGCCTCTGGCAGTTACAGGTCCTTTCAGTAGAGTCCCAGTGTTGATTCCTCTTCTATTGGTATCCAATCAGCAGTATTTCTAATGCTCAGTATACCACAGATGCCTGGAAAATGTTCATATAGGTAAACGTAAATGTTGCAAACCACCGGAGAAAATCTGGCAGCAGTTAATAATAAAACTATTGTTACTCTGCTCCAAACCCACACTCCTATACTCTTTGTGATCCTGAGACTGAGATGGTGCAAATCACTTCTTTCCAGCTGGCTCTTGGTTAAGCTCTCCTAATAGGGGGCTTAGAAGAAATCTGGAAGGGTGGATGAAAGAAAAACAGGTTGCTTTTTCCTATTTGCCTTCCCTTTCTGTTAGCATCTCTTCCCTTCCCTTCCCTGGCTGCATCACCCAGCCTCATTTCCAGTTTTTTCTCAATTCTCAGTGCCACTCTCATCATACTCATCAGAGCTATCAGCCTGGGTGGCTGATGCACAATTTCAGAAGTCTTAGTATGAACTCCAGAGCATCCCTACTCCAAGATTCTGTGTTCTGACAACCCTAATCATATTCTTTTGCTCCCCTAGCTCCAGCAGCAGTAGCTGCTTCCTGTAGTTGCTAGCTCAGTGTTGCTTTTTTCATCCTTTTTGACTTTGTGTGTGTGTGTGTGTGTGTGTGTTTTGTCACTCAGTCGTGTCCAACTCTTTGCGATCCCATGGACTGAGACCCACCAGGCTCCTCTGTCCACGGGATTCTCTAGGCAAGAATACTGGAGTGGGTTGCCATTTCCTTCTCCAGGGGATCTTCCCCATCCAGGGATTGAACCCAGGTCTCTTGCATTGCAGGCAGATGCTTTACCATCTGAGCTATCAGGGAAGGCTTTACTGTCCTTCAATAACTATAAACCCAATTCCTTATATTAATGACATTTTCTCAGACTGTATTAAAACTAATGCAACAGTTATATTAAAATGTCCAAATAGACAGATGCACAAGGCCAATAGTCTATAATGGAAAGTTAAACACTTGTCTAGGGTGTGAAGGTGGAACTCTAGTACTGTGCTATATATATGAGTGTGTATGTGTCTATACAGGACCTAGTGAGTGAGAACAAGGCTGTTTATCTAAAGAGCTAAGGAACTTGGGAAATCACGGCAGTTACTATCACATCAAGAACCTAAGGATTTTTAAGATGGGAAAATAGCCCATCTGCTAACCTCATCCTGTAGCACCAACTCTAAACTACAGCAGTAGAAAATAAACTTGGATTCTATTAGCTAAACAAAATAAAATAAAAATTATAAGATAAAAACAGAAAGAACAAAGTCTCTCTCTATCTGCCGTGTTTGTAGGCTGTTGTTCAGTCACTCAGTCATATGTGACTCTTTACAACCCATGAACTGCAGCACACCAGCCTTCCCTGTCCTTCACTGTCTCCTGGATTTGCTCAAACTCATGTCCATTGAGTCAACGATACCATTCAGCCATCTCACCCTCTGTTGCCCCTTTCTCCTCCTCAGTCATTCCCAGCATCAGGGTCTTTTTGCAATGAGTCAGCTCTTTGCATCAGGTGGCCAAAGTATTGGAGCTTCAGCTTTCGCATCAGTCCTTCCAATGAATATTTATCATTGATTTCCTTTAGGATTAACTGGTTTGATCTCCTTCCTGTCCAAGGGACTCTCAAGATTCTTCTCCAGTGCCACAATTCAAAACCATCAATTCTTTGGTGGTCAGCCTCCTTTATGGTCCAAATCTCACATCCATACATGACTACTGGAAAAATCATAGATTTCACTCTATGGACCTTTATTGGCAGAGTGACTTCCCTGCTTTTTAATACACTGTCTAGTTTTGTTAATCTTCCCTGGTGGCTCAGATGGTAAAGAATCTGTCTGCAATGCAAGAGACCTGGGTTCAATCCCTGGATCAGGAAGATGCCCTGGAGAAGGGAATGCAACCCACTCTAGTATTCTTACCTGGAAAACCCCATGGAGAGAGGAGTCTAGTGGTCTACAGTCTATGGGGGTGTCCATGGGGTTGCAAAGAGACAGACGTGACCAAGTGACTAACAAATTCACACTAGGTTTGTCAAAACTTTTCTTCCAAGGAGCAAGAGTCTTTAAATTTCATGGCTGCAGTCACTATCTGCAGTGATTTTGGGGCCCAAGAAAATAAAATAAGTCACTGTTTCCATTTTCCCCCATCTATTTGCCTTGAAGTGATGGCACTAGATGCCATGATCTTAGTTTTCTGAATATTGAATTTTAAGCTTTTTCACTCTCCTCTTTCACCCTCATCAAGAAACTCTTTAGTTCCTCTTGTCCTTCTGCCATTAGGGTGGTGTTATATGCATATATGAGGCTGTTGAAATTTCTCCTGGCAATCCTGATTCCAGGTTGTGATTCATCCAGCCCAGCATTTTGTGTGATATACTCTGCATAGAAGTTAAATGAGCAGAGTGATGACATACACTCTTGACTTACTCCTTTACCAATTTAGAACTAGTCTGTTGTTCCATATCTGGTTCGAACTTTTGCTTCTTGACTTGCATACAGGTTTCTCAAGAGGCAGGTAAGGTGGTCTGGCATTCCCATCTCTTGAAGAATTTTCAACAGCTTATTGTGATCCACACAAAAGCTTTTGCCTAGTCAATGAAAGAGAAGTAGATGGTTTTCTGGAATTCTCTTGCTTTTTCTATGATCCAATGGATGTTGGCAATTTGATCTCTGGTTTCTTTACTTTTTCTAAATCCAGCTTTACATATGGAAATTCTCATTTCACATACTGTTGAAGTCTAGCTGGAAGGATTTTGAGAATTACCTTGTTAACCTGAAATGAGTACAGCAATTGTACAGTAGTTTGAACATTCTTTGGAGGAGGCAATGGCACCCCACTCCAGTACTCTTGCCTGGAAAATCCCATGGATGGAGGAGCCTGGTAGGCTGCAGTCCATGGGGTCGCTAAGAGTCAGACACAACTGAGCGACTTGACTTTCATGTTTCACTTTCATACATTGGAGAAGGAAATGGCAACCCACTCCAGTGTTCTTGCTTGGAGAATCCCAGGGACGGGGGAGCCTGGTGGGCTGCTGTCTATGGGGTCGCACAGAGTCGGACATGACTGAAGCGACTTAGCAGTTGAACATTCTTTATTATTGCCCTTTTTTGAGATTAGAATGAAAACTGATCTTTTCCAGTTCTGTAGCCACTGCTGAGTTTTCCAAATTTGCTGGTACATTGAGTGCAGTACTTTCATATCATCATCTTTTAGGATTTGAAGTAGCTCAGCTGGAATTCCATCACCTCCACTAGTTTTGTTCATGGTAATGCTTCCTAAGGCCCACTTGACTTCACACTCTAGGATATCTGGCTCTAGGTGAGTGACCACACCAACGTGGTTATCTGGGTCATTTTTTGTAAAGTTCTTCTGTGTATTCTTGCCACCTCTTCTTATATCTTTTGCTTCTGTTAGTTCCATACAATTTTTGTCCTTTATTGTGCCCATCTTTGCATAAAACGTTCCCTTGGTAAATTTTCTTGAGATCTCTAGTCTTCCCCATTCTATTGTTTTCCTTTATTTATTTGCATCATTCACTTAAGAAGGGCTTCTTATCTCTCCTTGCTATTCTCTGGAACTCTGCATTCAGTTTGCAAGAGACACAGGCTAAGGCCCAAGATGCAAGGTAGCCAAGGCAGGAGTGGAAGAAAAGAGCTTTAGTTTATTTCTAGTAATCATCCTGTTCCCACTATTGCCTTGGAATAAACAGTACGTTCTTTACCTCAGAAGTAGGCAAGGACAGTCCAAACCACTAAGGCCTCTGCACAACATCAGGAAAGTTGAAGAATATCAGAGAAATAGGAGGTAAAGAAAATACATATGAATTGAGATGGCAGCTTTCTGCATTCATTTACGTTCCCTCTCCTTACCCTTGGGCTTAATGGATTACAAATCTAAGAGGATGGCCTTACCCTAGTGCTGATATTTTGAAAGAACAAAATAAGATGAAACTTGAGGGGAGTAGTTGCTTAGGATGTAGGAGCAAATAAACATGAATCATGGTGGTTCTATCATTCCTAGGACTCTATCCTAGAAAACAAGTGGAATAACTATAAAAAGAGATAATGATAGGTTCTACCTCACAGCATTGTTGTGACAATTGAATACACTAATTCATGTAGATCATTTGGAAAAATTCTAAGAATTATTTTAGCAGTCCCTGTTATAACTATTACAATGTTTTTACTTTTGGAGTATTTTTAGAGTATGTGTATAGGTGAAAAGGATTCCTGCATATTCAATGTATAATCTAAGTATTATACTAAGTAGTACTTTATATTGATTATCCCACTTAATCCTCTCACCAGTTATTTGTGATTGTTTTTCACCCATTTTATAGGTTACAGAGTTTATGTAGTTAACCCACAGTAATAAAATTACAAAGAGGTGGTTCAAGGTGAGTGCTATGATTGCTCATAGCTAAGAGCGACTACATCCAATTGTGGACAATTAGCATTATTGACCTTGATTATTATACATATTTGTAACCTCTTACCGTTAAGATAATTTTTCTAAGGTCTTAGCCTGGGCTAGTTCGTGCATAGTGGGATGCTCTTTTGTTAGTAGCCTTGTTTATCTTAGAATAGTTTCATTAGTTTACATTTCTCAGGCATCATTCCTATGAGAAAGCATTTTTCTAGGAGATGGTAAAGAAAGTGGCACCATTTAATTAATGCCAGAAGAGCTGAAAGGGATCACCTATGTAAAATTTGATGTTTATTTTTTATTTGGAGGATAATTGCTTCACAATGTTGGGTTGGTTTCTGCAGTACAACAATGCGAATCAGTTATAAACATTGTTGTTCAGTCATTCAGTCATTTCTGAATCTTTGCAACCCCATGGACTGAAGCACCCAAGGCTTCCCTGTCCTTCACTACTTTCCAGAGTTTGCTCAAACTCATTTCCATGGAGTCAATGATGCATCCAACCATCTCATCCTCTGCCCCCACTTCTCCACCTACCCTCAATCTTTCCCAGCATCAGGGTCTTTTCCAATGAGTTGGCTGTTTGTATCAGTCTTCCACAGAATTCTACACATGGAGGACAAAGACTTTCATAACTCTCGGGTCTCATCTGAAAGAAGTTTATCATGTTTGACCACTCATGCCTGTATAAATCCGGAATGTCCTAAAGTCAAACCAGAGCATTTTGCAATGATTCTCCAAAAAAGAGAGTACATAGTGCATTTCAGAGTCTATTTCTTAAATTGTGATTTGATTAATGAGATCTTCAAAATCTTGAGCATAACGATCACTGGCATTTTCAAATGGAGAAAAATATCATAGTCCACACAATCTTTTCCATCTATTCAGAAAGCTTGCACTCTTTGGCAGTATAAAAACTATGAATAAGCTTAGGAATATGCTGTCCTTAGTCTTTCATGATTCTTAATACATACTTAAATAGTTGATTTTTTACATAGTTACATAGTTAGTAACTTTTTTCTCCATCATCATGAAGAAAGGCAGAAAACTTGTTTTATGTATGATGAGGTGTGAATTTAAGTAGTTAAGCTACTTCAGCATTGGGTGGAATGCACTATCCATTCAAGCAGCTAAATATATGTTGTTTATTTTAAAATGGCAAAAACAGATAAACTTGGATATTTTGGGTCTAAAAAATGTTGTTTGGCAAAAAATATCACCTGCTAGTTAATATTTTATTTTTATGTGGGCTAATATGTAGATTTTATTCTGAAGAGTCTTGCTTTGCAGAGCAGATCAAAAGATGATTAAGGGACTTCTATGGTGGCCCAGGGGTTAAGAATCCACCTGCCAATGCAAGAGACATAAGAGATGTGTGTTCAGTCCCTAAGTCGGAAAGATCCCTTGGAGGAGGGCATGGCAACCCACTCCAGTATTTTAATCTGGAGACTCCCAGGGACAGAGGAGACTAGTGGGCTTTAGTCCATAGGGTCACAAAGTGTCAGACACAATTGAGGCAACTTAGCATGCAATGCAGGGGACATGGGTTTGATCTCTGGCCCAGGAAGATCCCACATGCCACAGGGCAATTAAACCTGTGAGCCACAACTACTGAGCTTGTGTGCTGCAACTACTGAAGTCTGCGATCCCAGAGGTCATGTTCTGTAATAAGAGAAGCCTCAGCAATGAGAACGTGAGTACCGCAGCTAGAGAGTAGTCCCAACTTGCTGCAACGAGGGAAAAAGAGTGAGCGCAGCAACTAAGACCCAGCAGAGCAAAAAAAGAAGAAAAAAAAAGAACCAGAATCTCTCATTGATGAAGAACAAATTCATATGAGATTTGCATTATTTACCCTATATTGCTTTGGTTTTTTTCTTTACACTTTTTAATTTTGTATTGTGATATAGCCAGTTAACAAACAAGGTTGTGATAGTTTCAGGTAAACAACGAAGGGACTCAGCCATACATATATATGTATCCATTCTCCTCCTATATTGCTTTTTTTTTTTTTTTTTACTTCTGTGAGACCAAATATCTCCAAATAGTTCTCAATAAGAAGTTTAAACCATGATCATTTGTAGGACAACATATAAATAAAAAAAATTATTATTAGAGTGAGTGAAGTAAATCAGAGGAGCAAGACCACATGAAGCAACTGAAACCACTTCACATTTGAATATCCTTCCAAAAACTAAAAATATCAATGCAGAAGAAAATAAATAATTCAAAAATAAATTTTGCAGGTTGACAATAAATCACTTGCTATTTAAAGTAAAAGACAGACGTTTTTAAGCTAAAGAGAAAATTGCTCTTCCAGCACTAAAAGATGTTTATCAGAATGTGACAGGACAGGGGTTACACATTTAAATATAACAAGATTAGGCTTTTGATTCTCAAAGTAGAAAGAACATGTTCAGCAGGAATAGTTTTTACGTTGCCTACTGGGCTGATTTAGAATCAATTCTATTATCTTTGGCATCAGCTGTGGTTCAGAGATTAGAGATTCTTAGTCTGAAAAAAAAAAATAAAGAAGCACTGGCTTTTAAAAATTTTATTGTTGGTAAAATGCAACCGTATATAGCTTTTATTATACAAAGACTTCACTTAATTTTAGTTAACTTTAATATAAGATGTAATTTTTAAGCTTGACTTTTTAGTATTTGTGTTAGATATAAAAATCCTATTAAGAAAAATTTTAAATAAAAAGCCATTTATTATTTTAAAATATATATTTATTTTCCATTATTTTCTAATACCTAGTTTTTAATTTTTCTTTAGTAAAGGAACTTAAACAGTTTAAATCTGAATGGCTTATTTTTCTGGGCAATATTTTAATACTTCATTTTTATCCTGTAAAACATATGAAAATAAATAATGCAAATGAACATTTACTCTAAGGTCATATTTCTCTCCTTCTCTAATAATTTGTGTAGCTCTACTTGAAGTACAGTTGACACTTGCACAACGCAGATTTGAACTGCCTATATCTATTTATGCATGGATACTTTTTATTAGTAAATATTAGAGTACTGCACAGTTCCTGGTTGGTTGAATCCTTGGAAATGCAGAGAAACTGTTGACATGAAGGTTTAAATTATACACTGGTTAATCCTCATATTGTAAAATAACACTAAGAGTGATGCCGGGGTCCAGCCCCGGTGGATCCAGGGAATTCGAAGGTGGGGACGGCGTTGGCGTCTTTGGAAAAATACATATTTAATTACAGATATATAGAGAGATTAGAAACGGATAGTGTAGTAGGAGAATTAGTGGAGAAAAGAGGCTGAATTCAGCCAGAGAAACGGGAGCAAGAAAGAATCGACATGGTGGAATCAGTCTTTCCGGAAACTGATCCGATTTCTTTATTTTGGGGTTTGCTTATATACCTTTTGTTACACATAGGGATGAATACAGAGTCAAGCGGGGGTCTTAGGGATATTACATCATCTTCTGGCCATGAGTGAGACCTGCTGACATTCTATGATCCTTTCTTTCTGATAACCAAAAACCTTATTTCTTAAACCAGGCACCACCCTCCAGATAAAGTTGCATTCCTATAGGGTGAGGGTGTAGTGAGGTTATAATCAAGAAAGGAATTTATTTAACCCAAGGTTAACAGGATTAATCTTAAAGGTTAATACCTATCTCTCCTATATGCTTAAAGGTTAATACTTATTTCTCCTATATGTTAGTTATATTCATTATAAGGGCAGGGAATATGGAGATTTAGCAGCAAACATCAGCCCAACAAATGAAAAACCCTTCACCAATATAATTCCTAACCAACCCACTATACTGATAATTTCTAACTCCCAAAAGAATTTGCCTTTAGTAAGTCTAAAACATCTTGTGCCTCTCAGATTTGGAGGCTGTAAACAATCACATGTGGCCAGACGAACCTATACAGGCGGGCTAGATAACCTTCAGAGGAGTCCGTAAGCTGAAACACTCTTGTCACGCCCAGGAATTTTTATTGCCTTGGAGCTGCAAGTTAACTCCTTCTCCAAGAGAGAGAGTTACAGGGGAGAGCCCCCCTCCCCCGTAAAGTCAGAGGTGTAGGCGAGAGCATAAAACAGACTCTGGTTTTGGGGTAGATGCTCTGGAACAGGGGGTTTCCTGAGGCTTGATCACGCCTTTGCGTATGCCAAGCCTCCTTCCTCATGACCTTTGCCATGGGCGGAGTTCCTCACGCTGGCCCCCAACAGAGTGACCCCTGCCATTTTCTTGGAATTAATACCATCAAAGAAACTCTTTCATTTAAATTTTATATACAGACTACTTCACTGTGTACATTGCAATAGACTAAGTGTTCCTGTTCCCTACAAAATTCATGCCAAAATCCTACCCCTTAGTTTGATAGTATTAGAAAGCAGGGCTTTGGGAGCTGATTAAGTCATATTAGTGGAGTTCTCATAAATGAGATTCAGTTTAGTTCAGTTCAGTTCAGTTCAGTCTCACAGTCATGTCCTACTCTTTGCAACTCCATGGACAGCAGTACATCAGGCCTTCCTGTCCATCACCAACTCCCAGAATTTACTCAAACTCATGTCCATCCAGTCGGTGATGCCATCCAACCATCTCATCCTCTGTCATCCCTTTCTCCTCTCACCTTCAATCTATCCCAGCATCAGGCTCTTTTCAAATGAGTCAGCTGTTTGCATCAGGTGGCCAAAGTATTTGAGTTTCTGCTTCAACATCAGTCCTTCCAATGAACACTCAGGACTGGTCTCCTTTATGATGGACTAGTTGGACCTCCTTGCAGTCCAAGGGACTCTCAAGAGTCTTCACCAGCACCACAGTTCAAAAGCATCAATTCTTCTGTGCTCAGCTTTCTTTGTAGTCCAACTCTCACATCCATACATGACCACTGGAAAAACTATAGCCTTGACTAGATGGACCTTTATTGGCAAAGTAATGTCTCTGCTTTTTAATATGCTGTCTAGGTTGGTCATAACTTTTCTTCCAAGGAGTAAGAGTCTTTTAATTTCATGGCTGCAATCACCATCTGCAGTGATTTTGGAGCCAAAAAGAAAATAAAATCAGCCACTGTTTACACTGTTTCTCCATCTACAAGCCATGAAATGATGGGACCAGATGCCATGATCTTTGTTTTCTGAATGTTGAGCTTTAAGCCAATTTTTTCACTCTCCTCTTTCACTTTCATCAAGAGGCTTTTTAGTTCTTCTTCACTTTCTGCCATAAGGGTTGTGTCATCTGCATATCTGAGGTTATTGATATTTCTCCCAGCCATCTTGATTCCAGCTTGTGCTTCATCCAGCCCAGCGTTTCTCATGATGTACTCTGCTTATAAGTTAAATAAGCAGGGTGACAATATACAGCCTTGACGTACTCCTTTTCCTATTTGGAACCAGTCTGTTGTTCCATGTCCAGTTCTAACTGTTGCCTCCTGACCTGCATACAGATTTCTCAAGAGGTAGATGGAGTGGTCTGATATTCCCATCTCTTGAAGAATTTTCCAGAGTGTGTTGTGGTTCACACAGTCAAAGGCTTTGGCATAGTCACTAAAGCAGAAAAGATGTTTTTCTGGAATTCTCTTGCTTTTTTGATGATCTAGCAGATGTTAGTGATTTGATCTCTGATTTCTCTGCCTTTTCTAAAATCAGCTTACATCTGGAAGTTCATAGTTCATGTATTGCTGCAGTTTGGCTTGGAGAATTTTGAGCATTATTTTGCTAGCGTGTGAGATGAGTGTAATTGTGCTGTAGTTTTAGCATTCTTTGGCATTGCTTTTCTTAGGGATTGAAATGAAAACTGACCTTTTCCAGTCCTGTGGCCACTGCTGAGTTTTCCAAATTTGCTGGCATATTGAGTGCAGCACTTCATCTTTTAGGATTTGAAACAGCTCAACTGGAGTTCCACCACCTTCCCTAGCTTTGTTCATAGTGATGCTTCCTAAGGCCCAGGATATCTGGCTCTATGTGAGTGATCACACCATCGTGATTATCTGGGTCTTGAAGATCGTTTTTGTACAGTTATTCTGTGTATTCTTGCCATCTCTTCTTAATATCTTCTGCTTCTGTTGGGTCCATGACATTTCTGTCCTCTATTGAGCCCATCTTTGCATGAAATGTTCCCTTGGTATCTCTGATTTTGTTGACGAGATCTCTAGTCTTTCCCATTCTGTTGTTTTCCTCTATTTCTTTGCATTGATCACTGAGGAAGGCTTTCTTATCTCTCCTTGCTATTCTTTGGAACTCTGCATTCAGATGCTTATATCTTTCCTTTTCTTTGCTTTTGGCTTCTCTTCTTTTCTCAGCTATTTGTAAGGCCTCCTCACACAGCCTTTTTGCTTTTTTGCATTTCTTTGTCTTGAGGATGGTCTTGATCCCTGTTTCCTGTACAATGTCACAAACCTTCGTCCATAGTTCATTAGGCACTCTATCAGATCTAGTCCCTTAAATCTATTTCTCACTTCCACTGTAGAATAGTTAGGGATTTGATTTAGGTCATACCTGAATGGTCTATTGTTTTTCCCTACTTTCTTCAATTTAAGTCTGAGTAAATGAGATTAGTGCTCTTATAAAAGAGACTCCAGAGAACTCTCTCATCCTTCAGCCATGAGGACGCAAAAGAAGACAGTCCTCTGAATCAATATGTGGACCCTTACCTAACAGAATATCTGTTGTTGTTGTTTTTCAGTTGCTAAGTCATATCTGACTCTTTGCAACCCCACAGAGAGAATTTACCTGGATCTTAATTATTGACTTTCCAGTCATCAGAACTATGTGAAATAAATATTTGCTATATAAGTTATGAGATTATGGTATTTTTTACTATAGCAGCCCTGAGAGACTAAGACCAGTGTATGTTTGCATGTTTTGTTTTAACTGTTGTAGGTTAACACACATTATCACTCAACTTCTACTATTCTTTGTGAGGAACACTGTTTTATATCATGATGGTAAAACAGAAATAACATAAAACTGATCCATGTACAATTCCAACACAATTACTAGATAAAACTTAGGAATGCCAGGATCTCAGAGACAACTTTGGTTAAAGACTGATTCGCTGGAATAATTTCAATAGTGATGAAGATGAAGAAAAATAATGGAGGAATTACAGAATATTTGTCCTTTTGTGTCTGGCTGAGTTCACTTACCACTATATTTCCAAAGTTCATCCATGTGGTAGCATCTATTAGAGATGTGTCCCTTTTTATGAATGAATATTTCATTGCTCATATATGCTGCATTTTGAATATTGTCATCTGTTGATGAACACTTGGGTTGTCTCCACCTTTTGACTATTGTGAATAATATTCTAAGGAATACTGGTATGCAAGCATTGGTTTGAGTCCCTGTTTTCAATTATTTAATTTAAATACTTATGTAGGGTTGCTGGGTCATGTGGTAGTTTTGTTTAGCTTTTTGAGGAAACACCAAACTGTTTACTGCTCTGGGTATACCATTTTTATCTTTCCACTAGTAATGTACTTGGGTCCCAATTTCTCCACACCCTCACCAACACTTGTTATTTAAATTTTTCTTGATTACAGCTACCCTAGTAAGTATGAAGTGATATCTCATTTTAGTTTTGATTTACGTTCCCCTAAAGACTGAAGCTATTGAGAATCTTTTCATTTGTTTTAGACTTTTTTATCTTCTTTAAAGAAAAGGTTTTGTCTTTTAGATGGATAAAGTTAAAGAAAAGTCTTTATCTTCTTTAAAGACAAGTTCTTTGTTTATTATTTTTAAATTGAGTTTTTGTCTTTTTGTTGTTGTTATAGGAATTATTTATATATTTTAGATATTAAATTTTAATTAGAAATATGATTTCCAAATATTTCTTTTATACCATAGGTTGTCTTCTCATTCTAATGACAGTGTTGTTTGATGCACCAAAGTTTTTCATTTTGATGAAGTTCAATTTGTTTTTTTTTTTTAATTCTCTTGCTTATGCTTTAGTAAATATCTAGTATATAAGAATTTATAGAGTAAGAAAGTAATTAGAGATTACCAGGAGCTGAGGAGAGGGAATTTGAGATGTTATTGCTTAATGGCTAAAGATTTATTGTTTGGAGTGATGAAAGTTTTGGAAATAGATGATGATGATGACTGTTCAATATTATGATTGTATTTAATGCCACTGGATTATAACTTAAAATGGTAAGTCTTTAGGGTTTTCCACATATAAAACAATATAATGTGTACATAGAGACAACTTTACTCCTTTCTTTCCAATTCAGATGTCTTTATTTCTTTTTCTTGCTTATTTGCTTTGGCTAGGACTTTCCAATGCTATGTTAAATAGGAGTGGTAAGAAAACACTCTTGTCATATTCCAGATATCAGATAAAAAGTTTTCAACCTGTCACCGTAGAGTCTAGTATTATCAGTGGATTAGACATACAGTTATTCACTATGAGTTGGTATGTTCCTTCTATATCCAGTTTGTTGAGAATTTATATCTTGAAAGGGTGTGGAATATGTGAAACACTTTTCCTGTATTTACTGAGATGATCAGAGGATGTTGCTTTTCTCAGTCGCTAAGTCATGTCTGACTCTTTGCCACCCCATGGACTGTAGCTTGCCAGGCTCCTCTGCCCATGAAATTTTTCAGGCAAGAACACTGGTTTGCTGAATGGTTTACTATTTCCTACTTCAGGGGATCTTCCTGACCCAGGGATTGAACCTGCATCTCTTGAGTCTCCTGCATTGGCAGGTGGTTTGTTTACTGTCAGTGCCACTTGGGAAGCTCCAATGTTTACTCTTAATTCTGTCATTTGTGATGTATTACATTTATTAATTTGCATATGTCAAATCACCCTTGCATCACAGATATAAATCTCACTTCATCCTGGTGTATGCTGTTTTTATTGTGCTGTTGAGTTCAGTTTGGGGGTTTCACTGGTAGCTCAGATGGTGCAGGAGGCTCCAGTTGATTCCTGGGTTGGGAAGATCCCCTGGAGAAGGGCTAGGATACCCAACCCAGTGTTCTTGGGCTTTCCTGGTGGCTCAGATGGTAAAGAATGCACCTGCAATGTGAGAGACCTGGGTTTGATTCCTGGGTTGTAAAGATCCCCTGGAGGAAGGCATGGGAACCCACTCCAGTGTTCTTGCCTGCAGACTCCCCATGGACAGAGGAGGCTGGCAGGCTACAGTCCATGGGGTCACAAAGACTTGGACACAACTTAGGTACAAGAGGCTTAAAATCTGGAATAAAACGACTGCTTTCTTACCACTCCTATTCAACATGGTATTGGAAAGTCCTAGCCAAAGCAAATAAGCAAGGAAAAGAAATAAAGACATCTGAATTGGAAAGAAAGGAGTAAAGTTGTCTCTACATACACATACATTATTTTATATGTAGAAAACCCTAAAAACTTACCATTAGTGCACACACATGAGTTCAGTTTGTTAATATACTGTTGAGAATTTTTGTATATATATATTTTCAGATATATTGACTGTAGTTTCCTTTTCTTGGAGTATCCTTATCCAGATTTGATGTTGGATAATGCTAACTTGATGAGTTTGGGAGTATTCTTTCTCTTCAATTTTTGGGAAGAGTTTGAGACAGGTTGGCATTCATTATTCTTTGGATGTTTGGTAGCCCATTGATCCTGGGCTTTACGTTGTTGAGAAATTTTTGATTACTGCTTCAGTCTCCTTCATGATTCTTGGTCTACTCAGATTTTCTATTTCTTCAGACCTGGTCTTGGTAGGTTTAATGTTTCTAGGAATTTGTCTGTTTTCTTTAGGTTGTCCAATTTGTTGGTGTATAGTTGTCCATATGTGTCTCTTTGACCTAATAGGCATATGGAGGGCATTCCATCCAACAGCACCAGAATACACATTCTTCTCAAGCATACATGGAATATTATCCAGGATAAATCATATGTTAGGGCACATAGCAAGTCTTAACAAACTTAAGAAGATTAAAATCCTATCAAGTATTTTTCCAATCACAATTGTACAAAACTAGGAGAAGGCAATGGCACCCCACTCCAGTACTCTTGCCTGCAAAATCCCATGGATGGAGGAGCCTGGTACGCTGCAGTCCATGGGGTCGCTAAGAGTCGGACAAGACTGAGCAACTTCCCTTTCACTTTTCACTTTCATGCATTGGAGAAGGAAATGGCAACCCACTCCAGTGTTCTTGCCTGGAGAATCCCAGGGACGGGGGAGCCTGGTGAGCTTCCGTCTATGGGATTGCACAGAGCCGGACATGACTGAAGCGACTTAGCAGCAGCAGAAGTTAAATCATAGGAAAAAAATTAGAAAATTCACTAATGCTTAGAAATTAAGCAACACAATCCGGAACAATCAATGGGTTGAAAAAGAAACCAAAAGGTGAATCAGAAAGTGTCTTGAGACAAATGAAAATGAATGTACATATACAAAATGCATGGGACACAATAAACCCTTTCTAAGAAAAGAATTTATAGAGTAAATGTTCACATAATAAAACGAGAAAAATCTCAAGTATACAACCTAACTTTATATGTCAAAAAATTATAAAAACAAAATAAGTCTAAGGTTAGCAGAAGAAAGAAAATAATAAAGATTAGAACAAAAAGAAATAGAAAGTATAAAGAAATAGAAAAAAATCAATAAAATTGAGTTAGTTTTTTTTTAATATGCACAAAATTAACAAATTTTAGCTACAGCAATCAAGAATAAGAAGACTCAAAAAGAAATGAAACTATAAATAAGAGATTACAACAGACACCATAGAAATATATAGGATAATAAGAGGCTATGATAAACAATTATATGCATAATCTCTCTGTGACAACATTCTGTCTTTATCGGTTCTCTTAAGAAAATTAAAAACCGCAGTATTGTACTGAAAACAGTTTCTTGGATGACCATGGCTTGTCCTCTTGTATTTTATGTTTCTGCTAGGATCAGCTATTTCATTGCCTCACAAGACATTTTTCTTCACTCTGCTCTGGGCTATAACACTTCTGCTCTCTTTTCTTGAATGGGATACACTCTCTCCTTTTAATATCCTCACCCTCTTGTCTCCTTCACCTTGTTAATTTATTCTTTACCTTAAGTACTTACGTTAGAACTTATAGCCCAGGATATCTCTTCCCCCCCAGTTTAGTTAGATGAGCACTCCTGTTATTTTAAACTAGTTACTTCATTGTATTATAATTTCATTTTTTAAATATTTCCATCTCTCCATTGCACCAAATTTAGAACTTAAAAGGTAGACTACTGGATATTTCTCAAGCATATCCTTTGTCATTGCTGTGTTGATTAAGCAAATAAGCAAATAAGCTCACTTCCTCTAAGCGGTAAGTTATAATTTCAACATGGGCCCATCTAATCCAAAGGTCCATAGTCTTTCACTTTATGCTCTCTCGTGAATGAAATAGATCATCAGTCCAGGTTCGATGCATGAGGCAGGGTGCTCAAGGCTGGTACGCTGGGGATACTGAGGGATGGGATGGGGAGGGAGGTGGAAGGGAGGGTCAGGATGGGGAACACATGTATACCCATGGCTGCTTCATGTGAATGTATGGCAAAAACTACCACAATATTGTAAAGTAATTAGCCTCCAATTAAAATTTAAAAATAAACATAAAAGAAAAGAAAAAAATGAATGAAAATGCATCTCGTGAATGAAAGAATTTTTAAAAATGAATGAAAATTAAACTATACTGAAATAGGTAAGATGGAATGACCTCATAGAATACAATAAAAATAACTTACAGACTAGCTTCCCAATTTTTAAAATTATTCTACATTGTCCATCCATACATGCATAAGATACAACGCTCTCCAAACATGTACTTGTGTCCTAGTGTTCTGTTAGGTGGAGATGGCAGAAAGAATTTTTTCTTTCTAGTAGAAATTTAGGTGGTTTCAGAGCTTATCAAAATTAAACTTACATAGGAAGTGTTAGTGGTAAAGAGCCTGCCAATGCAAGAGATGCAAGAGATGCCAGTTCAATCCCTGGGTCAGGATGATCCCCTGGAGAAACGGATGGCAACGCACTCCAGTATTCTTGCCTGGAAAATGGACAGAGAAGTCTGATGGGGTCGCAAGGAGCTGGATGTGACTGAGGCTACTTAGTAATAGCACTAGGGAAAAAAAAAAAGCTAAAAGCCTAATTAATCTCAGTTATTAACTGCAATGAGAAAAACTGCTAAGACTATGCTTGTTCTAACCTGCCTCTTTTTCTGTTCTTCAGATTGAGAATCTGTAATTTATAGTTGAGTTATACTAATTAAATGTAAAAAATTATAACTATGGAAGCATCTCCACAGTTCAAAAAGTATTGAGAATGGATAGGGTTTTATTTTTTATTATAATTTTGGGAGCATATCAACTATGCTAGGTATTGCTTAGTATTATGCATTCTTTGAAAATATATAGCCAATCAACCTTGGATTTTGTCTAATAAAAAGCTCAAATCCCTCCATCTCCAATAAAAAGCTTTCTATATGAATAACAGCATTAGCTCTCCATACCACCAGTGTCATGATATAGAGATGACACCAGGAAGATGAAGCAGTTGCAAAAAAGCAGTAGGTGGCAATACCACAGAAAGAATTAATATTAGGATCCTCTGATTTGATTTTCAATCTATGTTGGATCAAATTATCTAGGGTAAATCAACAGAGTGACTGTCTATAATCATGCTGAATATTTGAAGCAAAAGAGGACAGCAAATTTCATTTTTGAAAGTAGAAATCGACAAAGTAGAATTATCTAACTTCTTTCAAAAATAGCACTAGAGGACTGATGCTTGATTATGCTAATCATCGCTGATTTTTCTTGTTTTGAATTGGATTTAGAAATAACACTTGGAGTGATTTGCACATTCGTCTTCACTGGGAAATCAGCCAGGCTCCTTAGGCTGACATTCAAGGCTCTCTTATAATCTGATGAAAATCGATGTTTGATTTTGACCTATTCCTCTCAGCATACAGCCTTTTATTGGCAATAGTAGCTTACCATGCTGCTCACTAAAGCTTCATACTATTGCACCACTTGAGTTACTCTCCCATTCCCAGTTTATAAAAACCTGTCTATCCTGCAGAGTAAGGACTTGTTAAATTTGTTGTACACACAATGTCTGATACACAGCAAGGGCCCAATAAGTATTTGTCAAAGGGCCCAATAGAAGTATCACTGAATAAGAACTTGTCATCCTTTTCTTGGAGTTCAGTCTTGTTAGAGGTACATTATGTCTAGAATATTATGTCAAAGAAATCACAATCATAGGTGATTGTTTTGCTTAAGGGAATTAAGACTTAAATTTTTATTAAAGGAATTTCACCAGAGTATACTTAAAAGAAAGCAGACATCACTTTGCCAACAAAAGTGTATATAGTCAAAGCTATGTTTATTTCCAGAAGTCATGTATGGATGTGAGATTTGGAGCATCAAGAAGGCTGAGTGCTGAAGAATTGATCAAACTGTGGTGCTGGACAAGACTCTTGAAAATCCCTTGGACAGCAAAGAGATCAAACCAGTCAATCCTAAAGGAAATCAACCCTGAATATTCATTGGAAGGACTGATGCTGAAGTAAGAGTTCCAATGCTTTGGCTGCCAGATGCAAAGAGAGGACTCATTGGAAAAGACTCTGATGCCAGGAAAGACTGAGGGCAGGAGGAGAAGGAGGTGACAGAGGATGAGATGTTTGAGTGGCATCACTGACTCAATGGATAAGAATTTGAGCAAACTCCAGGAAGTAGTGAACGACAGAGGAGCCTGTTGTGCCGCTGTCCAACTCTTGGGGGTTGCAAAGAGTCAGACATGACTTGGCAACTGAACAACAACAAAAACTTTGCACTAACATTCTACTTATGCATGAATATTCTTTTCTGAGCTAGGACTTCAGCAAGATATCCTAGCCTATTCAAAAAAAAAAAAGAGAATAAAATAGCCAGATGGAGATGGGGATTTTAATAATTGATAAGAATGCTAGTTTACCCTGTTTTACTTGACTTGGATTCTGTGTATCTGGGAACTGAATCCTACAACATTGGCTTTGAAATTGGACAGGCTGTTCTGTGGTGCTTTTCAGGTTTGTAACCTTGGTGAAGGATTTGTTGTCTTTGAGCCTTAGTTATCATCTATAAGATACAAATGATATTACATACACCTCACTGTAAAATTGTCTGTAAAATTGTTTAGAATAGAGTCTGTATTATAGTAGGCATTCAGTAAATGTCAGAGACACATACTTTTTATGGTCATACAGTAAGATATTTGGGGCTTCCCTAGTGGTTCAGATGGTAAAGAATCTGCCTGCAATGCGAGAGACCTGGGTTTGATCCCTGGCTTGGAAGATCCCCTGGAGTAGGGCAGGAAAACCCACTCCAGTGTTCTTTCCTGGAGAATCCCATGGTCAGGGGAGCTTAGCAGGCTACAGTCCATGAGGTTGCAAAGAGTCCAGACATGACTGAGTGACTAAGCATAGTACAGCAGTAAGATATTTAGTTTAAACACTGCTGCTGCTGCTGCTGCTGCTGCTAAGTCGCTTCAGTCGTGTCCGACTCTGTGCGACCCCATAGACGGCAGCTCACCAGGCTTCCCCATCCTTGGGATTCTCCAGGCAAGAACACTGGAATGGGTTGCCATTTCCTTCTCCAATGCATGAAAATGAAAAGTGAAAGTGAAGTTGCTCAGTCGTGTCCGACTCTTAGCAACCCCACGGACTGCAGCCTACCAGGCTCCTCCATCCATGGGATTTTGCAGGCAAGAGTACTGGAGTGGGGTGCCATTGCCTTCTCTGAGTTTAAACACTAGGTAAGCCTATATGACCAGAGAAGGAATAGCACCCCACTCCAGTACTCTTGCCTGGAAAATCCCATGGATGGTGGAGCCTGGTAGGCTGCAGTCCATGGGGTCGCTGAGAGTCAGACACAACTGAGAGACTTCACTTTCACTTTTCACTTTCATGCATTGGAGAAGGAAATGGCAACCCATTCCAGTGTTCTTGCCTGGAGAATCCCAGGGATGGGGGAGCCTCATGGGCCGCCATCTATAGGGTCGCACAGAGTCGGACATGACTGAAGCGACTTAACAGCAGAAGCAGCAGCAAGTCTATATGACATAACTTTTAAAAAAGAGAAATTGTGCAGTTCAACAAACTTTATTTTGCATAGAAAAAGCTCAGAGAGTAAAAGTAACATAAATAAACCTATGGCAGTTTAGTATGATAGGCCACATACCCATTTTTATTTTCTATTTTTTACCTTAAAAACACACATACTCACACACAAGTTTGACTCTGGGTAACCCTCACTAAAATTTCACAAAGCAAATTATTTAAGCATATCTGGTTAATAGACACTATGGTATTTGACTTAGAGTTTAGCTGACCATTTAAGACATTACAGAACCCAAAGTAAAATGTAGTTAAAATGGGAACAACCCAGAATAGAGTCCTTGGGTGTCAATAAATGTTGGAGAGTTCATAGAAAAAAGTGAAGGAAATTGTAGAGGGTATTGGCTGATTTTTATTGATTCTGGTGTCTAGGATTGTTAAAGATTTGCAGAGCAACCAAAGTGTAAGTGGAATGAAATTCAAAGTTATGTCTAGTTAAAACTTCTGATAGCAGAACTTTCATACTACCTATTAAAGGCTAAAGCTGTAGGGGTTATGGCTAAGCCAGAGAAGACTGATCAATGTGATTTGTTGCCAAATCTTAAGAAATTTTTTTTCTTATTTTCTTACCTCATGTAACCCTCAGCCTCATTGCAACAGATCATGGAAATCTCAAACCTAATTCAGATGGGAAAATTTAAGACAAAACTTGCATGAGTTAAAAATATTGTGCAGTTATAATAACTGTAATATGTACATATGTGTGTGTGCTCAGTCTCTCAGTCATGTCTGTCTGTGTCTTCCAGCCACACTATTTTCTCTCAATTTTTCAGGCATGTTCTTCCTGCCTTAGGGCCTTTGTACTTGTCATTCCATCTAACCCATGTCCCATTCACTCGGTTAACTCTCTACCCTTCAAATGTCTGCTCAAATTTTCCTGATCCTAACAGGCTTGCTCAGGACCCAAGGAAGATGCTTTATTTATTTTCTTTTCCTCTCTATTTCAAATAGCAGTGTCTATGAATATGTTTGTATCTTTATTTACTTGTTAGTTGTTTAACCAACTAAGCTATAAGTTTCATGAGGATGGGGCTCATGTCTCCCTTGCTCCCTCTGTTTCATACCTCAGCCTGCTTTCTAGCATGAAGTGGATGTGCAGTGTTGAATGGAAGAATAACATGTTTGCCTTGACAAATAAGGTGGAGCAAATCTGGGATGTGATTCTCAGCCTTACATCTAGCGATGCAGAAACGGAAAACAGAGGCAAGGGATTACCCAGAATTAAAGTAGTAATTGAATATCTACTGTTAGTGTGATGGGTAATGGCAGCTGCTTTACTTATTGACACATAGTGGCAGCCGATGGCCATATGTTAGACCACAATGGGCTTCAATCAGTTCAGTTCAGTCGCTCAGTAGTGTCCGAATATTTGCGACCCCATGAATCATAGCACACCAGGCCTCCCTGTCCATCACCATCTCCCAGAGTTCACTCAGACTCACGTCCATTGAGTCCGCGATGCCATCCAGCCATCTCATCCTCTGTCATCCCCTTCTCCTCCTGCCCCCAGTCCCTCCCAGCATCAGAGTCTTTTCCAATGAGTCAACTCTTTGCATGAGGTGGCCAAAGTACTGGAGTTTCAGCTTTAGCATCATTGCTTCCAAAGAAATCCCAGGGCTGATCTCCTTCAGAATGGACTGGTTGGATCTCCTTGCAGTCCAAGGGACTCTCAACAGTCTTCTCCAACACCACACTTCAAAAGCATCAATTCTTCAGCACTCAACCTTCTTCACAATCCAACTCTCACATCCATACCTGACTACTGGAAAAACCTTAGCCTTGACTAGATGGACCTTAGTCAGCAAAGTAATGTCTCTGCTTTTGAATATACTATCTAGGTTGGTCATAACTTTTCTTCCAAGGAGTAAGCGTCTCTTAATTTCATGGCTGCAGTCACCATCTGCAGTGATTTTAGAGCCTCCAAAAATAAAGTCCGACACTGTTTCCACTGTTTCCTCATCTATTTCCCATGAAGTGATGGGTCTGGATGCCATGATCTTCGTTTTCTGAATGTTGAGCTTTAAGCCAACTTTTTCACTCTCTTCTTTCACTTTCATCAAGAGAGTCTTTAGTTCCTCTTCACTTTCTGCCATAAGGGTGGTGTCATTTGCATATCTGAGGTTATTGACATTTCTCCTGGCAATCTTGATTCCAGCTTGTGTTTCTTCCAGTCCAGCATTTCTCATGATGTACTCTGCATATAAGTTAAATAAGCAGGGGGACAATATACAGCCTTGACACACTCCTTTTCCTATTTGGAACCAGTCTGTTGTTCCATGTCCAGTTCTAACTGTTGCTTCCTGACCTGCATACAGATTTCTCAAGAGGCAGCTTAGGTGGTCTGGTATTCCCATATCTTTCAGAATTTTCCACAGTTGATTGTGATCCACACAGTCAAGGGCTTTGGCGTAGTCAATAAAGCAGAAATAGATGTTTTTCTGGAACTCTCTTGCTTTTTCCATGATCCAGCAGATGTTGGCAATTTGATCTCTGGTTCCTCTGCCTTTTCTAAAACCAGCTTGAACATCAGGGAGTTCACGGTTCACGTATTGCTGAAGCCTGGCTTGGAGAATTTTGAGCTTTACTTTACTAGCATGTGAGATGAGTGCAATTGTGCGGTAGTTTGAGCATTCTTTGGCATTTCCTTTCTTTGGGATTGGAATGCAAACTGACCTTTTCTAGTCCTGTGGCCATTGCTGAGTTTTCCAAATTTGCTGGCATATTGAGTGCAGCACTTTCACAGCATCATCTTTCAGGATTTGAAACAACTCAGCTGGAATTCCATCACTTCCACTAGCTTTGTTCGTAGTGATGCTTTCTAAGGCCCACTTGACTTCACATTCCAAGATGTCTGGCTCTAGATTAGTGATCACATCATCATGATTATTTGGGTCATGAAGATCTTTTTTGTACAGTTCTTCCATGTATTCTTGCCACTTAAATTCTGTTTAATTTGCTTGGGGCCTTGCCACCAACTGGGTATTGCAACCTATTTATGTAATATCAGACTCTGCTTCCTCATCTATAAAATTAGGATGTTAGTACAGTATCATTATTATTATTATAATTAGCAATAACATGGGAAGAACCTAGTAATAATAGTGGTAGAATTTACCTAATTTGACACTTAAGAATGACATTTCTCTCCTGTTCCATTCAGACTAAAATAATCAGTTATATCCGACTCTTTGTGACCCCATGGGCTATAGCCCTCTAGGCTCCTCTATCCATGGGGATTCTCCAGGCAAGAATACTAGGGTGGGGTGCCATGCCCTCCTCCAGGGGATCTTCCCAACCCAGGGACAAGACTCAGGTCTCCCACAGTGCAGGCGGATTCTTTGCTGTCTGAGCCACCAGCGAATCTCAACTAAAATAGTTTATTCATTTATCTCTTTATATACTATTTCATTCAACTAATGGAACAAACCCTGCTTCCTATCCTCTAGTTGCTTGCTGGACAAAGAGATATTCATAAATCATAAAAAGAATTCCAGAAAAACATCTACTTTTGCTTTATTGACTACATCAAAGCCATTGACTGTGTGGATCACAACACTCTGGAAAATTCTTAAATAGATGGGGATACCAGACCACATTACCTGCCTCCTGAGAAATGTGTATGCAGGTCAAGAAGCAACAGTTGAAACTGGACATGGATCAGACTGGTTCTAAATTGGGAAAGCAGTATATCAAGGCTGTATATTGTCACCCTGCTTATTTAACTTATACGCAGAGTACATCATGTGAAATGCTGGGCTGGATGAAGGACAAGCTGGAATCAAGATTTCTGGGAGAAATATCAATAACCTCAGATATGCAGATGACACCACCCTTATGGCAGAAAGTGAAGAACTAAAGAGCCTCTTGATGAAAGTGAAAGAGGAGAGTTAAAAGTTAGTTTAAAGCTCAACATTCAAAAAACTAAGATCATGGCATCTTGCCCCATCACTCCAAGGCAAATAGATGGGTAATTGATGGAAACAGTGACAGGCTTTATTTTGGGGGGTTCCAAAATCACTGCAGATGGTGATTACAGCCATGAAATTAAAAGATGCTTGTTGCTTTGAAGAAAAGCTATGGCCAACTTAGACAGCATATTAAAAAGCAGAGACATTACTTTGCCAACAGATGTCCATCTAGTCAAAGCTATGGCTTTTCCAGTAGTCATGTATGGATGTGAGAGTTGGACTATAAAGAGGGCTGAACACTGAAGAATTGATGCTTTTGAACTGTGGTGTTGGAGAAGACTCTTGAGAGTCTCTTGGACTGCAAGGAGATCAAACTAATCAATCCAAAAAGAAATCAGTCCTGAATATTCATTGGAAGGACTGATGCTGAAGCTGAAACTCCAGGACTTTGGCCACCTAATGCAAAGAACTGACTCATTTGAAAAGACCCTGATGCTAGGAAAGATTGAAGACAGGAGGAGAAGGGGATGACAGAGGATGAGATAGTTGGATGTCATCACCGACTCGATGGACATGAGTTTGATTTAACTCTGGGAGTTGGTGAAGGACAAGGAAGCATGGTGTGCTGCAACCCATGGGGTTGCAAAGAGTTGAACAAGACTGAGCGACTGAACTGATGTACACTCTTTTCAGACTCAATTTTACAATACTCAGAAATACTGTATTTTCTGTTCTCCCTCATATTCTCTATTTATTTAGCTCCCTATCCCCTCTTTCTTTTCAAGTTTGAAATGTCCATGTTCAATCTTGAATTTGTTTTCTCTCTCCCAAAAAGATTGTGGTTTTCACATCCTCTTGTCTTTCTTCTCAGGCATTTACTAGCTCAGGTGAAAGCTTTCCCTGGTGGAAGGGCATACAAGCTGGGTGGATGGGGTGTGTCTTCTGGGCAGGTGCAGGCACATTTCCAGGCAAGAAGTATGACAAAAGTATAGTGTAGACTTCTATTGGAACAGTCTCGATGTCCTGTAGTCTAGAACTTTAAGATAGCTTGAATAGAACGTGTTGGGGATTAGAGAGACCAGAGAGACAGAGCCAAGAGGGAAAAAGTATGCTGTATATGAGTAATTTTTCTCAATCTCACTTCCTAATACATGGAGAACAAGAATCCATGTAACCTGGAGGTGTATGCGAAAGGTACACTTCCCTAAAGATGGAAAGGCAACATTTCTCTTGGAGCTCACTAAGAAGATTTTGCATGTTAAAAGCAAAAACCTAAGAAATTTTTCTTAAAATGCTGATCCCTTTAGTTCAATCCTTAGTTGCAATACAAAAAGTGATCTTAAAACTTGAAAGCCATTATAAAGACTATAAATATTATTGGCCATTTTCTCTATAAGAAAGCATAAGTGTATTTAGGTATCTGAGTTATATGTACTCAGGAAGTAAGGGCTATATTAAAATACCCATAATTCTTTGTATCTAAAAGATTAAAATTTAAATATTTGAATTTATATGGCATAGCATATTAACATGGTATATGCCTTTGTACTCTAAGTGCCAGTTTTCACATCTACTCTGTCTTCTGAGAAACTCAAACTAAAAAGATTATAATAGTAAATAGGCTGAGTCTAGGATATGCATTACCTTTCCCTATTGTTAAAGCATAATTCCTCCTGCTTTGCCATCATATGTCATTTTTCCATTTTTCCAGTGCATTTTCCTGTTGAGAAACCAGTTGGAGCTGGTGAATGCTTCCCCATAGAGAAATTGCAAGTGAAATCATTTGAGGAGAACTTTTGTACATTAACCTAAAATTATTTCATCTTTTAAGGAAATTGAGCCCCCAAATTATTAACTTTTGCTTTGTATTTACCACAGTGAATGCTTTTTATTTAATTCTATATTAAGTAAAAACTTTGTTCCTTGAATTCTAATACCATTCCTGAAGAGCAGGAAAAAGGAAGCAATTCTAGCACTCTGTCTTCACTGAAAGCCTCTATATTTTACTAAGAAATCAAGCCAAGATAATTACCTCAAATTTTTGCTCACTAAAAAGTGAAAGCTGAATGCTATCACACACTGGTACAAATGTAATATTTGTAGCAAGTATGGTGAAAGTTATGTAAAGATCTACTTTGAACTCTAGGGGAGGTACAAAATGTACAGATGTACAAAAGGATTCCTTCCCTTAATTATTCTTGAATTCTACTACACTGTGAGCTTTCTCAGAGTGCAGAAGTTCAATTACAAGTTTCCTGTGAAAAGTAGCACCTGAGTAGAATAAGTGGAGGGGAAGACAAACAAACAAAACTAAAACCAAATAAATAAATAAATAAATAAATAAATAAAACACCACCACTTTATTTAGACAGCAATCCTTTCAGATGCTGGAGGAAGGGTGGTGGAGCTAGAGGAATATTCACTGCAGTTGTCAGTTGTCCTGATACAAAGTTATCTCTGGGAACAGCTTTTTCCATTTTTTTTTTCTTATAGATACCATTTTATTGTTTCTAAACGATCACATTTTTCTCAAGAGTCACCTCTCAGATGCATAAACCTTGTTTCAAGCAGTGGCTGCCTTTTCCTACCAGAATATTTTCTACATACATTTGTAAATAGTCTGATGAAAACTCCCTTTGTTATAGATCTTGATATGCTTGAACCTTAGAGGTCACATCTCTGCGTTAGTTTCCTTTTTTTTTTTTTATCCAAAATTCTTTCTCATAACAGGTTAAAGTAGGAGCATGATAATACCTGTATATACCAGAAGTATAGGATTATACCATAATGTTTTGCTTTGGAAATAAACTCCAAATCCCTGAAAAAAATTAGCTAATTTTAATGTTCCCATGCTGGTTTATTATAAAGACTAAAACCCATTTTCTACCAATAAGCATATTTATTTGGAAATATTGATGTACATTGGAGAGGAAAATAATTCATCCTGTGTTTTTTCCATCACACTCCCTTATGAATATACAAGTCAACCAGAATCATGACCATTTCTCTATTTTCATCAATAAAAGTCACCAACAGTGTCAATACTGACGACAGCATAACTCAATAGTGAATCATAAGTTAGCTTTTTCAGTGCCCATGAGAACATTTCATCTTCCCAAAATTAGCATGATTCACTCTATTGGTTGCTATTATGTAAAATGCATAAAATTTATATAGTAATTATTAGTTTAACAGAGTTTCAAATTTTTTAAAAGTTTGATTCAAATCATTCAAGAGGAATCTCTTTATTTACCTATAAGAGAAATCTATTCTGATTTCAATTCCATCAGCAGATGAATGGATAAGAAAGCTGTGGTACATATACACAATGGAGTATTACTCAGCCATTAAAAAGAATACATTTGAATCAGTTCTAATGAGATGGATGAAACTGGAGCTGATTACACAGAGTGAAGTAAGCCAGAAAGAAAAACACCAATACAGTATACAGACACATATATACGGAATTTAGAAAGATGGTAATGACCCTTTATGCAAGACAGCAAAAGAGACACAAATGTATAAATGGACTTTTGGACTCTGAGGGAGAGGGTGAGGGTGGGATGATTTGGGAGAATGGCTTTGAAACAAGTATACTATCATGTAAGAAACGAAAAAAAAATAAAAAATTAAAAAAATTAAAAAATAAAAATTTCATAAAATTTGTGCAGTTCTTTTTAGTTTACAAATTTTTTTTACAAACAATAGCACATATTTTCATCATCTTTATAGTCTTCATAGTAATAAACTTTAATTGCAACTTATTTTGTGACAATCATTGCTTTAACAGTTATCATGAGCAAAAAATGTTTAATCTCACAACAATGTCATAAACAGTTCTATTACTGTCCTTTAAATTATTTCTTTATTTATTTGTGGCTGTGCTGGGTCTTCATTCCCGTGTACAGGCTTTTTCTAGTTGTGGCAAGAGGGGGCTACTCTCATGTTGTAATGTGTGGGCTTCTTTTTACAGTGGCTTTTCTTGTTGCAGAGCATGGGTTCTAGGCTGTATAGACTTCAGTAGTTGCACACTGGCTTAGTTAGCTCTGTGCTATGTGGAATCTTCCCAGATCAGGGATCAAACCCATGTAAACTCATATTCTAAGATAATTGGGCTACTAAGAGGCATGAGAGTCCCTTGACTGTCCCTTGACTGTCCCTTGGACTGCAAGGAGATCCAATCAGTCCATCCTAAAGAAAATCAGTCCTGAATATTCATTGGAAGGACTGATACTGAAGCTGAAATTCCAATACTTTGGTCACCTGATGTGAAGAACTGACTTGACTCATTTGAAAAGACCCTGATTCTGGGAAAGTTTGCAGGCAGGAGGAGGTAGGGACAACAGAGGATGAGATGGTTGGATGGATGGCATCACCGACTCAATAAACATGAGTTTGAGTAGACTCTGGGAGTTGGTGATTAACAAGGAGGCCTGGCATGCTGCAGTCCATGGGGATGCAAAGAGTCAGACATGACTGAGCAACTGAACTGAACTCAACTGAAGAAGCATAGCTGAGATTACAACCAAGGCAATTTGACTCTGGAGCCTGCATGTTTGTCCACTATTTTCAGTCAAGAATCTGGGGTTGATGTAACCAAAATGGTTTTTCTAACACTGAGGAAATTTTATAAAACTGGAATTAGAGCTGTAACCATGACATTGAAGCTACCTAAGCTGGTTGGTTGGAGTTACATTTGCAAAGACAATGCTTAAAGAAATGACATAAATCAAGACATAAAAATTGAGATTTGGGAAGAACAATCAACACATAGTTTTTTGAAAAGAAAATTTAATGATGTAACTCTGTATATATTTTTCACTTATTTAAAACAGGAGAAATTGAATATACTTAAGTATACATTTATTTGTTTAAAATTTATTGTATACTTTATTATACATAAACTGTTGAAAAATACAGAATTTCACAGACATGGATCCCTAAGAGGCTAAGGATATGAGAATCTTACACCTTCACAATAATTTATATTTTCAGAGATTTTTTATAAATCATTTTACACCAACTCTGTTAAATAGGTACGTGATGATCTCTCTTTCACAAATAAGTAAACTGAATTTCAGAGATATGACACGGCTCATCTAAACTAAAAGTTGTTAATGAATACATTAAGGAGGAGCACACAAAAAAGACCACGAGAAAGGTATGAACAAGATGATATGGAATTATCAAAAGATAGAGATGGAGATATTACAGAAGACTTTATGGAAGACAGAATAGAAAATCGAGAATTGCAAGTTAGGTTACTAGGGGTAAAGTAGGAATATGAGCAGTTAAGTTTTAGATAACACCAGAAGAAGGACCAAAGGAGGCCAGAAAGTGCAAATGTATTCATACAACAATAATCAGTATAATTTCTCTGAAACTTTGGTAAAGGGAAATGGGTGGGAGAAAATATAGGCAGTAGGATGGAATGAGATTTTGGAGTACTTAAAATGCCTTAAAACTTGTTTTAATTTAATAAAAGACTAATTTTTTTTTTAATTACAGACATGACATGAAAACTATCTTAAGAAAATTAATCTGGGACTCTCAAATAGTATAAACTGAAAATGAAAAGATTGGAATCAGAGTCCATTCTCATCTACTAATAGCTTCTCAAATTTTAAGTAGCCATGAACCACCTGGGAACATTGTTAAAAATGCAGATATCGGAATCAGTAAGGTCAGGGATGAGAGCTGAGATTTTGTGTTTTTATTAAGCTCCCAGTAAATTCTAATGCTCCGTGGCTGGTCTGCTGATGTTGAACAGCAGAGGTTCAAATCATCTTCCACCCGTGTCTCTGAAAACAAGAAATGATGTAGAGGTTTCCTTCCTATGAGAGGCAAATAGAACCTTGAACTTGCAATACCTGAAGATGTGTAAGTTGAAGCTTGAGTCTTAAAAGATAAATTATGGACTAAAACCTTGACAGAAAAGGACAAAGATAATAAAGCTGTAACTGCCAAATCTGAGCTCAGCAGTCACCCAATGCTAGAAGCCTCTAGCAACGGCTTACCGTGTTGTGGCATATCCTTGGACACTTCACAGTTACAGCACACTTCAATCACCAATGTCCTCCACAGCCAGCAGGGGCCCAACACTATCACACCCAACTCTTTGCCTCCCAACTAGACTCAAGGAATCTCATCGTCAACCACTATACCCTTTCTCTCAGATCCTCACCTAGCTCTCCTTAGGAAGCTCTCCTTCCTATCCTTGATTTCTTCAGTTCAGTTTTAGTGATAAACAATATTTGATCAATATTTGATAAACAATATAAAAATCATCATCATTACCAAAACATCATCAATACCAGCTCTGTCGACATGTGACTTCCTCTAGCCCATTTACTGAAACTCCATACTTCTGATAAGAAGGCACTTCATTTTTCTTCTAAAATGTGTGTCTCAGATGCCCCACCAAAGAGATGTTATCATTATCATGTTTTACATTTTCTAGATACTTTTGTCATTTTTTTCAATTTTTATTACAGTATGGTTGATTTACAATGTTATGTAGTTTCTGCTGTGCAGCCATACACATATATATAACTGCTCTTTTGTAGATTCTTTCCCCATATAGGTCCTTACAGAGTATTGAGAAGAGTTCCCTGTGCTATACAGTAGGTCTTTGTTAGTTATCTATTTTATATCTAAATAGTGTATATTTGTTAATCACAGTATCCCAATTTATTCCTCTTCCCTCTACCCCTGCTTTTCCTCCTGGTGACCATCAGTTTATTTTCTGTATCTGTGACTCTATTTCTGTTTTGTAAGTAAGTTCATTTGTCTCATTTTTTTTTTTAGATTCTACATATAAATGATATATTTGTCTTTCTCTGTCTGAATTACTTCACCCAGTATTATTCAAATATCAGTCCCTTGGACTTACGTGTCTTATTTTTAATAACTTAAGTCTGTTCGTACCAAACTGGACTAAGAACAGAAACTAGAAGTGGGACATCCTAAGAGTGCCCTCCACATACACACAAATTTAATAATATCCCATGGAATCTCAGAGAGTTGCTCTGGTACACTACAGTTGTTTAAATATCTTAACATCCCTAAGAATCACATGGGATCTTGTTAACAGAACAAACCAATAGACTCTATATTTTCACCCTGTTTATTTAACTTATATTCAGAGTACATCATGCGAAATGCCAGGCTGGATGAAGCACAAGCTGGAATCAAGATTGCCGGGAGAAATATCAATAACCTCAGATATGCAGATGACACCACCCTTATGGCAGAAAGTGAAGAACTAAAGAGCCTCTTGATGAAAGTAAAAGAAGAGAGTGAAAAAGTTGGCTTAAAACTCAACATTAAGATAACAAAGATCATGGCATCTGGTCCTGTCACTTCATGGCAAATAGATGGAGAAATAGTGGAAACAGTGGCAGACTTCATTTTCTTGGACTCCAAAATCACTGCAGATGCTGCCTGTGGCTATGAAATAAAAAGACGCTTACTCCTTGGAAGGAAAGTTATGACCAACCTAGACAGCATATTAAAAAGCAGAGACATTACTTTGCCAACAAAGGTCCATCTAGTCAAGACTATGGTTTTTCCAGTAGTCATGTATGGATGTGATAGTTGGACTATAAAGAAATCTGAGTGCTGAAGAATTCATGCTTTTGAACTGTAGTGTTGGAGAAGACTCTTGAGAGTCTCTTAGAATGTAAGGAGATCTAACCAGTCCATCCTAAAGGAAATCAGTCATGAATATTCATTGGATGGACTGGTTCTGAAGCTGAAATTCCAATAATTTGGCCACCTCATGTGAAGAACTGACTCACTGGAAAAGACCCTGATGCTGGGCAAAATTGAAGGTGGGAAGAGAAGGGGATGATAGAGGAAGAGATGGTTGGATGGCATCACTGACTCTATGGACATGAGTCTGAGTGAACTCGGGAGTTGGTGATGGACAGGGAAGCCTGGCGTGCTGCAGTCCATGGGGGTTACAGAGAGTCAGACACGACTGAGTGACTGAAATGAACAGGTTGTACCCCAGAGGTTCCAATTCATGAGTTATAAAAAATGGAACTATGTATTTATATTTTGTGGGTTGCCATTTCCTTCTCCAGGGGATCATCCCTACCCAGGGATTGAACCCGAGTCTCTTGCATTGCAGGCAGACACTTTTACCATCTGAGCCACCAGGGAAACCAAGAGATGGAAATACCAGACCACCTGACCTGCCTCTTGAGAAATCTGTATGCAGATCAGGAAGCAACAGTTAGAACTGGACATGGAACAACAAACTGGTTCCAAATCGGGAAAGGAATACATCATATATTTGTATTTGAAGCATCACTGTGCTAAGTCACTTCAGTATTTTCTGACTCCTTGCAACGCTATGGACAGCAGCGTGCCAGATTCCTCTGTCCATGGGATTCTCCAGACAAGAATACTGGAGTGGGTTGCCATTTCCTACTCCAGGGGATTCCTGGCCCAGGGGTCAAATCAAAGCTCCATCACTTTTGTCTCTTGAATTGTCAAGAGTGTTCTTTACCCCTAGTGCCACCTGGGAAGCATCACCCCAGCTTACTTCAATTTGCACAGTCTTGGATCTCCCTCTAAAAAGCACAAATATAGTCTAAGGAATTCAGAGATACATGTTTTTCATCTGTTGTTTTTCAGTCAGTCAGTTATGTCTGACTCTTTTCAACCCCACAGACTGCAGTATGCCAGGCTACCCTGACTTTCATCATCTACTCGAGCTTGGTCAAACTGATGTCCATTGAGTCAATGATGCCATCCTACCATCTCGTCCTCTGTCGTCCCCTATAAGGAGATCAAACCAGTCAATCCTAAAGGAAATCAATCCTGATTATTCACTGGAAGGACTGATACTGAAGCTTCAATACTTTGGCCACCTGATACGAAAAGCTGACTCATTAGAAAATACTCTGATGCTGGGAAAGATTGAAGGCAGGAGGAGAAGTGTCGCACAGAGTTTTTCATCTGGCTTCAATCAAAAATCAAGCATGTGACACTGGACATGTCATTTGGCTTGTTTGCGTCTAAAAGTTTCACATCTGATTGCAAATGTGATTATGAATTTTTCAATGTCCATTCCAGTTCTGTTTATCTATGAATTTGTAAATATCTAATCATCCAACAAATATTGAATGCAAAAGGAAAGCATTCCAGATAAATACAGAGTGAAAAAAAGGTAGGACCAAGCAGAGAATTAGGAAGTAAATAAGAAAAAAAACAATATTAGCAGGGTATAAACTTTTTCTGATTCATCATTTAAGATTGAATGCAGCATCCTGGAGAATTAGCATAATTGCATTTTGCAGCTTCTTCTAAACCTGAGGTATCACGTATTTTTCATATTCTGATACTCTTTCCTCAAGCTGTTTCTATATAAAAGAGCCAGCACGCCGTATGTGAAGAATGATCTGACTCAGGACGAATAATCCAAAGTCAGACAATGTGAATGGGTTAATTTTAGGACAGGCAAAGCTAGGGGTGTTGCTTCAGACTTACAGATTTCTTTGGCAAAATAGGCCAAGTTTCGTGGGCCTAAATTCTCATCTTTTTCAGTATCCCTGGATAATAATTTTAAAGGGAGCGTGCTCATCAGTAAGCCTTCTTCCCTGATAATGTTCATAGTATGTAGAAGCCACCTCTGAATTATGATAATAAGGTATTAGCGTCCACTCTGAATTGCAAGCACACGTCTCCTGTTGTCTGCAGTGCAGCTGCTTGCATGTGGTGGAAATGAGAAACTTTTATGAAATAATTATCTTCAGAATAACTCTGAACATTTATGAAATTAAATGTTATTTATTCATTAACATTTGAAAAACCAGAAATATCTTTCCATCTGCCTTTGATGAAATCAGCTCTTTATTCAGTTTGATATTACCACAAATTAGTCAGCTTGCCTTTCACGCTCTTCGTTTCCTTTAACTCTTAAAAGTGATGTGTACTATCGCTTAAAGACAATGCTCTCTGCTGATGAAACAGCCACAAATTACACAGACACAATATGAGAAACTTTAATAAGCTGAATAGAAGTATTTACAATATGCATCTATGCATGGCTGTCTGAACAGTTTTGCTTAGATTTCATATTTCACTTTCTATGGCTGGTTTGATGGAAGTCTTAAGAGAATAATACCATTTTGTAGCTTTTCATGATTACTATTGTACTCTGTTATAAACTGTATATGCTTCATTTAGATATGCTAAATAGTATTTTTCTTTGTTAATAATGGAAAAAATATCTTTTTATACAGTGTTCAGAATGAACATTAATATTAATATTGTGCTCCTCTGGGTTAGTAAAATGAATTTCAATAACTTCAGCCAACTGTGGAAGAAAAAAGATGTTGAAATGGGCAAGATCTGGGCATAAGTTCTGAAAGTGTTTAGCTGATAGTGATTTATGATGAAAGTTGTTTTTATTAATTTATAAATATAAAATTCTTTCATTGTAAGAAAACCAAATCTGCAAAATCAAGCAATGAGAGTTCTATTAGTTTTACATGTTGCAATGATTTGGATTAGAATGGACCTCTCTAGAAGCAGTTCTCCATTTCCCGTAAGTGAAAGAGTTGATTTCATTTCCAATGTTTTGTTTCTTTCTCTTTTTTTCCAATCAGGTTCATATCAAAACTACTAGAGCTAGTGAGGCACCTTCCATAGTTTGCTTCTCTTTCTCTGTATGCCATTTTCAAGATGTAATATTTTAACAATACACCCCAGCTAAACGTAAGCCCCTTAAGCAATTCTAGTAGTTAGTAGTTCTCTATCTTAACAAAAGGTCAAGTCTGAGAAAGGCAGTAGATATCTTGAAATTATGTATTTATTCTGTCCAAGCCCTTGGACTTAGGTTTTTATAAATGTCATTCTCATTTTGCTGGGCATGTCTACCAGATTCCTTTATTCTCACCTATTTTCATGAGCTTTGTCCTGTAATACATTTGTGAAATATATTTGTGTGATCACCAATAAAAACAAATGCCTATATCTCCAAGAATGGGAATAGCAATGGTATCTATAGCTACCAGACACTATGAGTAACAGATAATATCTAGTGGAAAAATCATATACCTGGTTTCATTGAAATTTGACGTCTTTATTTTCCTATCTTAATGTCAAAGGTGAAAAGAAAGAAAAGTGAAATAACTAGGTCCTGTCCGACTCTTTGCGACCCCATGGATTTTAGCCTACCAGGCTCCTCCATCCATAAGATTTTCCAGGCAAGAGTACTGGAGTGGCTTGCCATTTCCTTCTCCAGGGGATCTTGCCAACCCAGGGATCAAACCTGGGTCTCCTGCATTGCAGTTAGACGCTTTACCATCTGAGCCACCAACGAAGTCCCAGCGCCAAAGGTAATTATTGTTGATTTTTAAGTGAAAGTCCCTTAGTTGTTTCCAAGTCTTTGTGATGCCATGGACTATAGCCCACCAGGCTCCTCTGTCCATGGAATTCCCCAGACAAGAATGCTGGAGTGGGTAGCCATTCCCTTCTCCAGGGGATCTTCCCAATCCGGGGATTGAACCCAGGTCTCCTGCATTGTAAGCAGGTACATTATCATCTGAGCCACCTGGGAAGCCCATATTATAGTGCAAATGTTGAAATTGTCAACATACTATTAATAGAACCTTGATTATCCATCTATTTGTTGAAATCATCTTAGCTTTGAATTGAGTTTGAAATGAAATATATGGTATGTACTATTAGAATGTTTTTGAATGGAAGTTAAAGAAATTAACATAGGACAGCTTAAGCAGAAATGGGAAATTTATGATAAGGACATTAGTGGTTTCTGAAACCAAAAGAAAAAAAACCCCTCAGATCATATTTTTTTAATTTCAAATTTCTAAGAGAGAGTATTTCATAGGTCCAGAGTGACCAGGTGGCCTCTATCTAATCACATGTAGCTAAGGGTGGTGATCACAGAGGAAAATGTCGCCATGTGAGGCCCATGGTCTAGATGAGGTGAGGCAGATGAAGCAATTATTTTCTATTGAGCAGATAAGCTAAGAGTTTTCTATTATGGTATAATTGGTTAGGTTGTTACCATAGGGACTCAAGTGTATTTCTGATGAATTATCATTTCTAGTTATCCACTTAACAATTGATTTTAATCATTCATTCTTTTCAATGAAGCAAATAAGATTTTCTTTCCATTTTTTGAGTCTAGTCCATACCCATCTGAAAAATGTCTATTTCTTAATAACTAGAAGATCCCAGGTCAGTCTGAAAGGAGAGATTTGGGTAATTGTGTCTTTGTACTGGCAAGGTAGAAAGGTAATAATTATAGCTAAGATTTGCTGAGCACTTACTAAGTGGCAGGGACCACACAAAGAACTTTACATTAATTATTTCATTTAACCCTATGCAGTGGGCTTCCCTGGTGGCTCAGAGGTTAAAGGATCTGCCTCCAACGTGGGAGACCCGGGTTTGATCCGTGGGTTGGGAAGATCCCCTGGCTAGTAATAAGTGGCGAAGGAAAACCTTATCTTAGTCATCTCTAAAACTTGATAACAAGTAGAAGCTAAGTGTTATTTCATGAGAGAAATGAAATATGTATTGATGTTAGAACAAAAATGAAGTTAGAAATGATGTTAGAGAAAAATGATCAGTAAAATTCTATGTTTCTTTTGCTGTGATTCTGAGGGTCAAATTCCAATATTTTGGTGGTCGTAGTGTGGTTCTTTGCATTTACCTTATTTATTGCTATATTTTATTATTTTCAGAGTAAACTTTCTTGACTTAGCATTTCTCCTCTCTACAAACCCAGGCACAGTACTCCTCCTTATTTCTCTTCTCAAGGCCCCTGTTGGTCAGGATGGCAATGACTACATATGTCTTGCTAAGAGAACCTGCCACCACCTGAGCCTGCATGGGTATTCAGGGAGTGTTTGTTGAGTGAATGGATGGATCAAAATTATTCTTTACTGCTTTAACAAAGTCAGTGGTCTTACATTTTTTATAGAATAAAATTCAAGTTTGTTAAACATAACCACTGGCATAGATACAAAGAGCATGATTTGTCAGACACCCTTCACACCTCCACCTCTTTGCCTCTCACTTGGAAAATCTGTTTTGAATGCTAAGGAGTAGAACTGACATTCTTTTAGTGAACACGTCAATCCACTCTATTTACCAAAAAAAAAAAAAAAAAGGAAACTTCAGTGTACTTTAATTATTATTTTTAAGAAATAGTTTGCAAAATATCATTTCATCATGATTCCTTGGTTGAACACCATTTTTAATAGTAAGAGTCAATATCAATTGCCTGCCTTTAAACTCCCCAACAACCTTGTGAAGTAAATATCATTAATCTTCTTATTTTATAGAGGAGAAATTAAAGTTCAGAGAGCCTAAGTAATCTACCCAAGGGCACAGGACTAGTCAGTTTTATGTGTTTTTCAATTGAAAAAAACTTTAAGGTGCTGTCAATTGCTGTCAAGGTATTCCCTCTCCCTGTCTGCCACACCCATGTCTTGCTTTGTGAGCTATCTTGTGACATACACACATACACTAAATTTTATGGTTTTCATTACAAATTATATGTTTTCAAGTACTGTGATATTATTAAAAGAAAAAAAAATTAAGTACCTCTTCGGTAGAGCAGATTACATAGGTAAGTGTATACTAGGCATATTTGATACCAGTACATCAAAGTTCCCTGGTGGCTCAGATGGTAAAGCGTCTGCCTACAATGCGGGAGACCCAGGTTTGATTCCGAGGTGGGGAAGATCTCCTGGAGAAGGCAATGGCACCACACCCCAGTACTCTTGCCTGTAAAATCCCATGGAGGGAGGAGCCTGGTAGGCTACAGTCCATGGGGTCACAAAGAGTCAGACATGACTGAGTGAATTCACTTTCACATGAAAGTTCTAACCTGATATTGTTTTTGGCACCATTGCTTCACACATTGCCTTATGTTTCAAAGGGAATATCTCTTTTTTTTAATTAGCTCATATCCAGTTGAAATTTCATACTCCCCAAATTAATTAGACCAAAGTCTGTTGTGTTTGTTTCACATGGGGATGTGTTTCCTTCAACATTTGCTCTGTGAGCAACCTTTGATCTAACTACATATTATCTGGTTAATTACTTTTTGCATCAAAGATTGTATATAAAATTTGGTGAGAAAATTCCCTGATGGTCCAGTGATTAGAGCTCTGCTCTCTCACTGCCCAGGACATGGGTTCAGTCTTTGGTTGGGAAACTAAAATCTCACAAGCTACACTGCATGGCCAAAAATAGGGGAAAAAAAATTGGTGATACCTCCCTGAATTCGCGGTTATAATTCCTCTATAATGTTTTCTTAATGATTCCACTTCTTAATCTTTCATATAGTAGAAACCAGAGCTGCATGTATATGCATGTGGTACACCACATAGCACACATGCAAATTATTTCTTTGTAAGTATAGCTCTGAGATCCTTTCCTTGGTGAGGCTATTTTATGGAGTCTCCAACTTTTTCCCAAAATGCTATGGAAAGTAAACATCTTCTGGGGTAGCCCCTTGTTGAATGAGATGATCTACTTCAAAAACTTAGTAGCTATCCTCTGCATCTCAGTGAAGTTAACTGAAGTACCATCAGTTCAGTTCAGTTCAGTTGCTCAGTCGTGTCCGACTCTTTGTGACCCCATGAATCACAGCACGCCAGGCCTCCCTGTCCATCAACATCTCCCGGAGTTCACTCAGACTCGCGTCCATCAAGTCAGTGATGCCATCCAGTCATCTCATCCTCTGTCATCCCCTTCTCCTCCTGCCCCCAATCCCTCCCAGCATCAGAGTCTTTTCCAATGAGTCAACTCTTCGCATGAGGTGGCCAAAGTACTGGAGTTTCAGCTTTAGCATCATTCCTTCCTAAGAAATCCCAGGGTTGATCTCCTTCAGAATGGACTGGTTGGATCTCCCTGCAGTCCAAGGGACCCTCAAGAGTCTTCTCCAACACCACAGTTCAAAAGCATCAATTCTTTGGTGCTCAGCCTTCTTCATAGTCCAACTCTCACATCCATACATGACTACTGGAAAAACCATAGCCTTGACTAGACGGACCTTAGTCGGAAAAGTAATGTCTCTGCTTTTGAATATGCTATCTACGTTGGTCATAACTGTTCTTCCAAGGAGTAAGCGTCTTTTAATTTCATGGCTGCAATCACCATCTGCAGTGATTTTGGAGCCCCCCAAAATGAAGTCTGACACTGTTTCCACTGTTTTCCCATCTATTTCCCATGGAGTGATGGGACTGGATGCCATGATCTTCGTTTTCTGAATGTTGAGCTTTAAGCCAACTTTTTCACTCTTCTCTTTCACTTTCATCAAGAGGCGCTTTAGTTCTTCTTCACTTTCTGCTGTAAGCGTGGTGTCATCTGCATATCTGAGGTTATTGATATTTCTCTCGGCAATCTTGATTCCAGCTTGTGTTTCTTCCAGTCCAGCATTTCTCATGATGTACTCTGCATATAAGTTAAATAAGCAGGGTGACAATATACAGCCTTGACATACTCCTTTTCCTACTGGGAACCAGTCTGTTGTTCCATGTCCAGTTCTAACTGTTGCCTCCTGACCTGCATACAGATTTCTCAAGAGGCAGGTCAGGTGGTCTGGTCTTCCCATCTCTTTCAGAAGTTTCCACAGTTTATTGTGATCCACACAGTCAAAGGCTTTGGCACAGTCAATAAAGCAGAAATAGATGTTTTTCTGAACTCTCTTGCTTTTTCGATGATCCAGCAGATGTTGGAAATTTGATCTCTGGTTCCTCTGCCTTTTCTAGAACCAGCTTGAACATCAGGAAATTCGTGGTTCATGTATTGCTAAAGCCTGGGTTGGAGAATTTTGAGCATTACTTTGCTAGCGTGCTAGACAAGTGCAATTGTGCAGTAGTTTGAGCACTCTTTGGCATTGCCTTTCTTAGGGATTGGAATGCAAACTGACCTTTTCCAGTCCTGTGGCCACTGCTGAGTTTTCCAAATTTATTGGCATATTGAGTGCAGCACTTTCACGGCATCATCTTTCAGGATTTGAAATAGCTCTACTGGAATTCCATCACCTCCACTAGCTTTGTTCATAAGTGGGTAGCAATTGCTTCTGTGGAAACATTTACTTCTTTATTTCTTCCTTATTACAACAGAACACAATATTTGTTACTTGGTACAAATGACCAGTATATTAAGGAGAGGCTAAATACAAAATTTTCAGCTAAACTCCTGAACTTAGAATGACTTTTTTTTTAATCTGCTGGTAATGTTGAAAAATAAAAGAAATAAAATGCATTCTAAATGTTTTTAAGACTTTGCTTAAAAAAATCCAAAAGAAAAGTTAATGAAGGAATATTATTTGATAGGATGGTGAAAGTGGACAAACAAATAACTTTGGAGAGAAGACAGATGGCTTTAAAGTCAAGGTCACCCTGGTGTCTGGATGGACACAAGCAAACAACCTACTGAGACACCTTTGGAAACACAGCCAGCGTTGGGATGTAAATAAGAAACAGGGAGACAAGATAAAAGGGATTTTCCTCCAAAAGTCAGGCCAGATTCTTATTAGAATGCCATGATCATTTCTTGAGATATGGAGCTCTCAAAAATGATTAAGAATAAGAGAATTGAACATCTAAATATTTGGAAAAGAAGAGTGCTTGGGACAGGCATTCTTAACTTGAGTACTACTGACATTTGAGACCAGATAGCTCTTTCTCATGGGAGCCATGAATTGCAGGATACTTTCCGGTATTCCTGGCTTCTACCCACTAGCATCCCTTATTATGACAATGAAAGATGTCTCAAGACATTGATGAACGTGTCTGAGGGAACAAAATTGCTCTCAATGGAGGACCACTGGCTTAAGGGAATTATAGTCATTAATTTAGGCTGAAGGTGAAAAAGAGACCATAGATTATAATGGATTCTTATATAAGAGATATTATTAACTAGTTTTCCATTCCACCAAAGTGGAAAAGTAGATTTTTGGAAGATTGACAACACATTTCAATTGTTAGATTTCTAGTAGGTATCCATAGTAAGTATATTCTGAGGCTGAAGTATTGTCCAATAGAGAAGTAGAATTTTTTGTGGCCTTATACCAACAATGTTTTATTAACTATTTTATTTAGCTTACTATTTCATGAATGATTAAATATTAAATTACTCAAACATGTACTTAATAAGAAAACATATTGTGATTTGTTTATAACAATAAACAGCTTTAACAATATTTGGTCATATTTGTTTGATATATTTTTTCTTGAGATTTTTTTTCCTTTGTTTACATTTTTGGTATTGTAATTACACCTACAGGGTCCTCTTGCACCCTTCTCACGTGGTCCCTTGTTGCCCAGAGGTAGGTAACCAATAATCTGAAGACAATAGATATTCTTTCTGGATGTTTTACTTTTACACTTTGATTCTATGTATAATTCACCCATGGCAACATATGGCATTGAGTTTTTGGTGTTTTGTATGTTTTTACATACACAGCATCTCTGTGTGAATCTTTATTTTTCACTCAGCTTTATATTTACAAGATTTTTTTCATGTTGGCATATATAGTTGTATCCAGTGATACTGGCCGCTACAGGAGGTAAAAATAACTAAGAGGAAACAAATAAGCCCCATGATCATGATAGACTCCTACCAGTTCAGGCCAGGAGTCCAGGTTAACAGACAAGGACAACTGGGTCCCAGCCTCTTCCCTTTTTTTGACTGCCATGCAGGGCATGTGGGATCTTAGTTCCCTCATCTGGTATGAAACCCACTCTTCCACAGTGGAAGCACAGAGTCTTAACCCCTGGACCACCAAGGAAGTCCAAGCCCAACCTCTTCTTGAGCCACTTCAGGACCATGCCCAGAGTGAGTGATGCATAGAGGAACCCAAGGGTCAAGTGTGTCCACTGATTTGTGCTTGAGTTAGTGACTGTTGTTTCATTGCCATTACTTTGGCCCATGCTCCTGGATTTAAAGTCTTTAGGTTGGAGGAGCCTTAGAAAACACCTCAAACTCACAAAAGCAAGGCATTCTCCTCTAAGATTTGATGGGCATGTCTTTAAAATGAACTTTCTTCTCTCATATTAAAGTTCCTTTAAAAATGAAGCTTTTTTCTGGGCTTCCCTTGTGGCTCAGCTGGTAAAGAATCCACCTGCAATGCAGGAGACCTGGGTTTGATCCCTGGGTTGGGAAGATCCCCTGGAGAAGAGAAAGGGTACCCACTCCAGTATTCTAGCCTGGAGAATTCCATGGACTATATAGTCTATGGGGTCACAAAGAATTGGACAAAACTGAGTGACTTTCACTTTCACTTTTCTGAAGCTCAGTATGACTCATAGGCCCAAGAAGATTCCCTTAGCAATTTCCCTTATACTGAATAGATAACCCCTTGCTAATATTTTAGTAGCAATAAAGAGCATGATCCCATAATTCCCAATTTAAGACATACACTCTAATATGAAATGAGGATACTCTGTTCTCTGGATTCCCTATAAAAGCAGAATCTGAGGAGTCGTTTTCTGGCTAGTGGTTTATTTAGGAGGTGGAGGACTCCCAGTGGCACTAGTGGTAAAGAACTCAGCTGCCAGTGCAGGAGACCCAAGAGACATGGGTTCAGTCCCTGGGTCGGGAAGATCCCCAGAGGAGGGCACAGCAACCCACTCCAGTATACTTGCCTGGAGAATCCCATGGACAGAGGAGCCTGGTGAGCTACACCCCATGGAGTTGCAAAGAGTCAGACACATCTGAAGTGACTTAGCTGGTCCACACACACCAAGGAATAGGAAAGAAGGAATGGAGCCAGTGGTAAAAAGAGGGAGGAAAGGCCAAAACAAATGTGTCCTATCAAACTGGGCACCAGCTCAGTCCTGCCAAGATATCCCCAGGTCGATTACTGGATGATCCACAGAAAAGATCAATGGATGGGCTTGTTCTCCATGAGTGAAGGATTGTTAGCTCCATCTCACTCCAAGATGGTGCATGTATGAGGTCTGGGGAAGTTCCTACAAGAGTGTCATGTGCAAGAGAAGACTTAGCTGGAAAGCCTGACATTCCTGGTACCACTAAGATGGAGAATCCTCTAGTTACACCTACTTGAAGCAGCTTTGACACAGCAGTAATAGGAATAAGACGTGGACTGAGGGACAATGTAGAATTTTAAAAATCCAATATATAGGTCAATTGCAAGTTATAAAAACATGATTACTGATTCTGGTTAAAAGTCAAGTATTTAAGTATGTTCAAGTTTTACAGTTGAAAAAGACCTTTACCTTCAGATGAAACTTTTTATATCTTGTTTAGTCCAAAATAGTCTCTGCAGATCATATTTAATTGGAGGCACATTCTTAAATTGCAGTCATTTTTATTTTGGAGAGAGTGGAAAGCAGTGGTAGTATTAAGTTAATTAAGTTAAATAGTACAGAAGATAACATTTACAGGAAATATCCCAATAGGTTTATCAGTAATAATTTCTTGCATAGTTGGCAGTCAGATTCCAGGATAGAACAGATCTAATCTTGAACCAAGAGCATTCAGAAGCTGAGTCTATCGAGTGTTTATCAGCAGTGTTAAGAGTGAGAAGTAATTCAGTAACTACGAAAATAGTATCTTCCACTTTTATTTGAAAATTCAACTTCCAACAGGTACAGTGAGAGAATCACACTATTCACTTCTTTTTCCATAAGTTGCCTGTGATTCAAGAGATATAGTTTAAAAGTGCAGATGGATGTACCCTAAGGTCCTACCTACTATCCTGTCTAACTTAAAAATGACCCAGTGCAATTCATCAGGTGAGAAAAGAAAAAAGAAGAAGAAGAAGAAGAAAACAGAAAAGGAAAAAACATGAACTATTTTGGATACGTTTTAATAGTGCCGATCAATAATGCTGTTTTGTTGCTAACCTAGTAAATATGTTGATCAATATCATGCAGAACCAAATAGCAGACTCTAAGTCAAATGTTATTTCAGAATACTTCATCATTTTTCTAGCCTTATGCAGTGCTCAAAGTGGGAAATACTTCATATGATCTCAGATATAGCAAGGTTCTTCTAGGACTTTGTGAGTATAACTGAGAATTCTGGGAAAAGTGAAAAGTCTGGGGAATTAATTCCAAACTTGTGTTCATTAAAGGCAAAAGTAGTTATCTGCTTTCTCTTTCTTTTTCTTTTTCCCATTTTACTAGTAGAAATTAAACCAGTTTTTAGATAAATTTATGCTTTTATTGGTTTTAAAGGAATGATTGTACATAGTGATGTGCTAAAAGAGCCCTGATTAAAATCTCGTTTTAGTAAACTTTGTAGTAAGTTCAGTTCAGTAGCTCAGTCACGTCCTACTCTTTGTGACCCCATGAATCGCAGCGTGCCAGGCCTCCCTGTCCATCACCAACTCCCGGAGTTCACTCAGACTCACGTCCATTGAGTCAGTGATGCCATCCAGCCATCTTATCCTCTGTTGTCCCCTTCTCCTTCTGCCCCCAATCCCTCCCAGCATCAGGGTCTTTTCCAATGAGTCAACTCTTCGCATGAGGTGGCCAAAGTATTGGAGTTTCGGCTTTAGCATCATTCCTTCCAAAGAACACCCAGGGCTGATCTCCTTTAGAATGGACTGGTTGATTTCCTTGCAGTCCAAGGGACTCTCAAGAGTCTTCTCCAACACCACAGTTAATCACAGGCATTTTTCACACGGCACCTTAACTACACTTGTTAAGCCATCAGTAGTCAAGATGCATCATGCCTGTGACCAAATAAATCTTTTCTTAAGATGAATAGAACAGGCCTTTTACACTTGATTTATTTTATCACAAAAATAAATGCCAGTGTACATTGTGTAGGATACAACTAACATCTTTTACACCATAAGTTTAACTATACTTTTCTCACCATTAACTTCTTTTTCTCTGTAATGACAGTCCATTTGACTTTGGACAGAAATTTTTTTAAGTTGATGTTTAGTTTAAAATAAAAAGAGTTTCAAAACACTGAATCAGTTCAGTTCAGTCGCTCAGTCATGTCTGACTCTGCGACTCCATGAATTGCAGTGTGCCAGGCCTCCCTGTCCATCACCAACTCCCAGAGTCCATCGAGTCAGTGATGCCATCCAGCCATCTCATCCTCTGTCGTCCCCTTCTCCTTCTGCCCCCAATCCCTCCCAGCATCAGAGTCTTTTCCAATGAGTCAACTCTTCACATGAGATGGCCAAAGTACTGGAGTTCAGCTTCAGCATCATTCCTTCCAAAGAAATCCCAGGGCTGATCTCCTTCAGAATGGACTGGTTGGATCTCCTTGCAGTCCAAGGGACTCTCAAGAGTCTTCTCCAACACCACAGTTCAAAAGCATCAATTCTTCAGCGCTTACCTTTCTTCACAGTCCAACTCTCACATCCATATATGACTACTGGAAAAACCATAGCCTTGACTACACAGACCTTAGTTGGCAAAGTAATGTCTCTGCTTTTGAATATACTATCTAGGTTGGTCATAACTTTCCTTCCAAGGAGTAAGCGTCTTTTAATTTCAAGGCTGCAATCACCATCTGCAGTGATTTTGGAGCCCCCAAAATAAAGTCTGACACTGTTTCCACTGTTTCCCCATGTATTTGCCATGAAGTGATGGGACCAGATGCCATGTTCTTTGTTTTCTGAATGTTGAGCTTTAAGCCAACTTTTTGTCTCTCTTCTTTCACTTTCATCAAGAGGCTTTTTAGTTCCTCTTTACTTTCTGCCATAAGGATGGTGTCATCTGCATATCTGAGGTTATTGATATTTCTCCCAGCATTTCAGTAATTTTGAGAGAGTGAAAATCTATGGTAGAGATATTTTTCAGAGAAATGGTTAATGTTAGGTAGAAATATACAGCCTGAGAATTTCTTATATCTTTTTTATATAGATCTTTTCTCCTTACATGTTCCTACCCATTTAGTATCTTCATTAATTTGGGGGATTCAATATGTTTTCTACCTCAAGGAAAATAAAGCATGATTTAACTTTCAAAATACTGAAGTAATATTATTTCATTAAAATAGGCAGATTTATTTATTTACTTATTTTGTTTTAAGGTAGTGCTTTATCCAAATGACTTCACCCTTAACTTCATATCCTACTGGAAATTCTATGTTAATTTTCTAGATTGCTTAAAATACAAGAATGTTAGGATAGGATATTAAACAAAACTGAAAATATTTAAAATACTATAAGAATAGAGAAAATGCCATTCTGAACAGGTACCATTTTCCATCCAGCTTAGCATTCAGACTGAGGAAGGCATCATAGAACTTAGAGTTTGTTTTTCCAGATGTCAAAGTAGAAATTCACAGGGGTATTTTAAAATGCCCAAAGCATTCTAAGTGAATCATGACTGTTCTTCAGAAATATTTTCTAAAGTCATTTACATCCCAGGAGTTATTGGTATTATTATTCCACCTATTCTGACCGGTAGAATTTTCCAGGTATTTCCTTCCTCATAGCTAAAAACCAAGTATCTTTGTTAACAAGTCTTCTGGTATATTCCCCAGTGCCTAAAATAATGGAGCTTACATAAAGAACCACCTGAATAGGAGTTGGGTCCTATTGAACTAAGATCTTGAAGGACTGCTCCTAAAATTTAAACATAAACCTTTTGCTAATCTCCCAGTCCTCTAGGTACATTGTTGTTGTTCAGTTGCGAGGTTGTGTCCAACTCTGAGACCCCATGGACTGCAGCTTGCCAGGTTTCCCTGTCTTTCACTATCTCCCAGAGTTTGCTCAAACTCATGTGCACCGAGCTAGTGATGCCATCCAACCATATCATCCTCTGATACCCTCTTCTCCTCCTGCCTTCAGTCTTTCCCAGTGTCAGAGTCTCTTCCAATAAGTCAGCTTTTTGCATCAGGTGGCCAAAGTATTGGAGCTTCAACCTCAGCATCATTTCTCCCAGTGAATATTCGGGGTTGATTTCCTTTAGAATTGACTGGTTTGATCCCTTTGCTGTCCAAGGGACTCTCAAGAGTCTTCTCCAGCACCACAATTTGAAAACATCAATTCTTTAGTGCTCAGCCTTCCTTATGGTCCCACTGTCATATCCGTACATGGTATATAAGGTATATAAGGCTCCAGGTCTAAAACGCTCCATAGATCACTCAGTATTAACAAGTATAAGTATATTGGGGAAGTTTCCAAGAGGTAAATTTTGTTTTCCTTGGCAGTTCCTTGACAGCTAGCATTTTTAACACAATTAATGGAAAGATGTGCTGTGTACAGAGAGAATATATCTAAAACCTTATGGAGAATTTTTAAAAACCTATAGAAACCTATTTGTTACTGATTTATTACTGGAAGGAACACATGCTAGAATAAATCTAAAATCTATTTCTGTTGTGATATGAAAGTTCTTTACTGAAATTTTAATAAATTGTAACAATTAATGTCCAAAGTGTCTATTAAAGTGTCAGTTTTATCATCATCATCATATATAACATTTACTGAGAATTTACTACATATTAAGCACAGTTCTAAGCATTCTACATTCATTACCTTTTTTAATACTTACAAAAACCTTATGTGGTTCTCAGCTTCATAAAGAATGTGCCATTCTGGTAAGTGATATTAACAACAGAGGACATTATGCATTTGTAGTTGCACTAGGTGTATGGAAAATCTCTGGACCTTCCTCTCAATTTTGTTGTGAACTGCTTTTTAAAAAATGAGGGGAAAAAAGTTTTTAAAAACACTATTTGAGTTAAGTTCTTTTAAGTCAAATTTCTAATAAATAGATGATATTCTTAAAAATACTTGTGATTCAAACATAAATGGTAGAGCGATAGATCAATAAATATATAGGTAGCAATTACATAGTTATATATTAGAGCATTATTGAAAGTAAACAACTTTATAAGTTATATTAAATGATAGATGTTTTTAGGCTACTAACCATGGTAACAGAGACTCTGAATATAGATAAAACCTCTACAAGAAAGAGTATTTTCATGATATGTAGAGTGATACAGTGGACACAGAAAGGGGAGTTACAAAGCTAATGACAGTGACTTTAAAGGGAAATAATTTCTCCCTCTCCTTTCATTGCAACCTCTATCCACTAAACTCTTGTGGATTCTCAAGTCCCAAGACCAAGAGGTAAATACATTTATAAGGCTTAGAGGACATTTGTGTTTCAAAATTAGCTCCTGAAATGAGTCTCAAAAAGGTTTACCACTAAGGCCAATGAAATAATATATATATTTGGTTAGAATATGATAATATCTGAGTTTAATAGTACAAGATCAAGTGATTTAAAAGTAGCACCCTGTGTCAAGAAGGCACCTGTCTCCATCAAAATGTAAAAAAATCTGAAGAAAATCTGAGTGAGAATAAATGGATTAAAAATATTGACATTTATTTTACAGACCACACATTCAGGTTTGACTATGAAAATGTTTTCAAAGTATATATAAGAAGGTGTATGCAAAATGTAGTTGAGATAGCCAACTGGATATCCATATCAAAACATCCCTGGACAAATGGCCTATTACAAAAAGACTTGATTGCCTTTGCTAACAGTTTCATCTTTATAACATTAATAAAGTTAAGAGTGAATTTACTATTCCAAACTTAACTGTTAGCAGTAATGACATGATTGGTGATCTTAGGGAAAAGTGATTGTTATCATGGTGAGATTTTAGAGCTGCAAAAGAGAATCTAGCAGCATTCTTCAGCATTCTTAAGAAGAGCTATGATTTAATAAGAGTTTCTGACCTGTGCTATAGCTATTCCAGCAAGTTGTAGTTCTTGCTTGTCTGGGTGATTAGTTGCTTCAGTGGTGTCTGACTCTTTGTGACCCTATGGATTGTAGCCTGCCAGGTTCCTCTGCTCATGGGATTCTCCAGGCAAGAACACTGGAATGGGTTGCCATGCCCTCCTCCAGGGGCTCTTCTCAAACCAGGGGTCAAATCTGCATCTCTGGTGTCTCTTGCACTGGTAGGCTGATTCTTTACCACCAGTGCCACCTGGGAAGCCCAGTTCTTGCTTATTGCGTAATGTCATTTTTATTACAATTTGATTATTCAAACAAACAAACAGAAAAAGAGAAGCATATTGAATACTTGCCTTCTCTTTAAACCCAAAATGGCACCCCACTCAAGTACTCTTGCCTGGAAAATCCCATGGACGGAGGAGCCTGGTGGGCTGCAGTCCATGGGGTCGCTGAGAGTTGGACACGACTCAGTGACTTCACTTTCATGTTTCACTTTCATGCATTGGAGAAGGAAATGGCAACCCACTCCAGTGTTCTTACCTGGAGAATCCCAGGGATGGCGGAGCCTGGTGGGCTGCCATCTATGGGGTCACACAGAGTTGGACACGACTGAAGCAACTTAGCAGTAGCAGCATGCTTACACTGTTTCAGATCATGTGATTAAACAATCAAACTTTCAAAACCTTCTCAGTTTCAAAATCCAGTAAAAATAAGAGGACAAGCTGGTACTTTTTTTCATATCAAGCAACTAACAAATTACCAAGCATCTCTTAAGTGCCTACTTTGTGCTAAGAAACTAATGTAGGCAAAATCATTTATTTTATTATTTTCCATCTTTCTTTTTCCAACTGAATAATAGTTCTTTCACTTTTTTCATTTAAATAACTTAAACATATACAATGAAATATTGTACTCTAAATGTATATTTGCTTCCAGCCCAGAATTTTATATTTAACCATAGTTAATCATTTTGCCTTTAAATGCTTTTAGATGGTGCAATTTGTTCTTAATGCCTTAGCTTTCCTCTTTGGTCACACAGCTGGAGTGGAACGTGAAGGCTCCATGTAGCACGTCTCTCTGGGTGAATGTTTAAAAAAAATCACAACTAGTAGGCAAAAAGCCATTTCCTCTAGTCAGGCTGTGGTTATCTTGATCTAGCATGACAAATTGGTGTTCCCAGAGTGGCTGCAAAGTAATCAGACTGTGACAAATGGTTTACTTATAGCAATTTGTTTCCATTTTACTGAAAATTTCCACAGTCTTAAAAAAATAAAAAAGATTCTTAATGGTATTTGAACATTGTTGAAAGTGAACTGCATGAAATGGCTGAAGCTAGGATCTAGAATCATTTTGATCTCCCAAGAGCTGGGACCACAAACAGGAATTTCTGGGTCATAGAATCTCTAAAGAAGTAACACCTCTGTCCACTGATGATAGCACTGAGTGACTCTCTACCCCAGGTGGAGTCCCTTAAGATTCTGTACTCATCCTAGGCTAGAGGATTCACGGTATTGTGTTTGGCACAATTTGTATCCTTTAAGGGTGTTCTTTAAGCCTGACGAGATCCCCACTCTTGTGGCAACAAAAGACTATCTGCTTGAGCTTGGATTCTCTAAAGACTAACCGCCTCTTTCTGGACTGGAATTCCCATTCTCTGCCTAGTTATGCTAGTCTTTCAGTAAATTCTACTTTTGTCCTTGGTTGGTGGCTCCAAGGTGACTCAAACTGATTTGTCCTACACCCTGACTGACCACATTCGTGGCTAATGTCTTCTGTCTCTTTCTTACTTCAGTGAATTTATGGATGTTCTTCAAGTGATGCTTTTACAGACAAAAGAACTTCCTCTTCTTCCCTAGTTTCTTAAGGGAAAGAAGACATTAGAGAGGGCATGGAGAGGGCAAGGTTTTGTGTTAGGAGTTAACTCAAGTGGCACATGGAGGTCTTGAGTAAGGTGATTGGCCTATTATCCCATTTAAACTTGTAAAGTCTGCACTATTCTTACTTCCTAAAGTACATGTTATTCAGAAAGATGAAAAAAAATTGTTAGAGATTAAGTATCTCTGAAGTCTCCTTCCTGTCAACTTCCTCAACACCATGCCTTATTTTTATTTCTGTTTGTAGGTAGTATGAGGCATTCTTTGTTTTCCATTGGTCTGTGTTATGGGTTACTACAAAAAAGTGAGAAAAACTATCTATGCATTAGCAGAGACATAGTTTATAATCTAGAAATTCAATTAAATAGTTTATAATCTAGAAATTCAATTAAATAGAAAGGAAATGATTTCTTAAAATCATTGCACTGTTAAGCTTCAATTTGTATATTTCCCATTTAAAGCCATTTGCTTTACTCTGTACTTACTTGCAATTTTTACATTATGTTACTCTTTTAATTTTGTTGTTCTTACTCTTATCTAAATATATATTGTCATTGTTTCTCAATAAAATAGGGGAAAAGGAAAGTAGAGCAAATAATTAAAGATGCAGATTGATGAAAATGTGTAAGCAGTATGGAAAGAAAAATAACGACTTTCTTAATCTGTCAGGACTTACATAACAATCCAAAAATAGTCTTCAAGGATTTTTTCTTTCTAAATTTTTAACATAATATAAAATATGGGCTTTATATTTATCAGTAGAGTATAAATATGAAATCTTTTATTTTCATTTATACCTAATAAAATGCCTTTACTTCATCAGTTCAGTTCAGTTCAGTTACTCAGTCATGTCTGACTCTTTGTGACCTCGTGAATCACAGCATGCCAGGCCTCCCTGTCCATCACCAACTCCCGGAGTTCACTCAGACTCACGTCCATCGAGTTGGTGATGCCATCCAGCCATCTCATCCTCTGTCATCCCCTTATCCTCCTGCCCCCAATCCCTCCCAGCATCAGGGTCTTTTCAAATGAGTCAACTCTTCGCAAGAGGTGGCCAAAGAATTGGAGTTTCAGCCTCAACATCAGTCCTTCCAATGAACACCCAGGACTGATATCCTTTAGGATGGACTGGTTGGATCTCCTTGCAGTCCAAGGGACTCTCAAGAGTCTTCTCCAACACCACAGTTCAAAAGCATCAGTTCTTCGGTGCTCAGCTTTCTTCATAGTCCAGCTCTCACATCCATACATGACTACTGGAGAAACCATAGCCTTGACTAGACAGACCTTTGTTGGTAAAGTAATGTCTTTGCTTTTTAATGTGCTATCTAAGTTGGTCATAACTTTCCTTCCAAGGAGTAAGTGTCTTAATTTCATGGCTGCAATCCCCATCTGCAGTGATTTTGGAGCCCCCCAAAATAAAGTCTGACACTGTTTCCACTGTTTCCCTATCTATTTCCCATGAAGTGATGGGACCAGATACCATGATCTTCGTTTTCTGAATGTTGAGCTTTAAGCCAACTTTTTCACTCTCCTCTTTCATTTTCATCAAGAGGCTTTTTAGTTCCTCCTCACTTTCTGCCATAAAGGTGGTGTCATCTGTATATCTGAAGGTATTGATATTTCTCCCAGCAATCTTGATTCCAGCTTGTGCTTCTTCCAGCCCAGCGTTTCTCATGATGTACTCTGTATATAAGTTAAATAAGCAGGGTGACAATATACAGCCTTGATGTACTCCTTTTTCTATTTGGAAACAGTCTGTTGTTCCATGTCCAGTTCTAACTGTTGCTTCCTGACCTGCATATAGGTTTCTCAAGAGGCAGGTCAGGTGGTCTGGTCTTCCCATCTCTTTCAGAAGTTTCCACAGTTTATTGTGATCCACACAGTCAAAGGCTTTGGCACAGTCAATAAAGCAGAAATAGATGTTTTTCTGGAACTCTCTTGCTTTTTCAATGATCAGAGAAAATCACTGAGTATTCAAAAATTAGGTAAGATCCATATCTGTCTAAAAACCATTTTGTTCTTTATTGATTTAACTTGATTCTGGATTTGATGGCAAAGTCATAGTGCGACAAATTCATTCTATGTTGTTGTTGTTCAGTCTCTCAGCCTTGCCTGAATCTTTGTGACCCCATGGACACACCAGGCTTCCCTGTCCTTCACCATCTCCCAGAGGTGCTGAAACTCATGTCCATTGAGTCAGTGATGTCATCTAACCATCCTGTCCTCTGTCGTCCCCTTCTCCTCCTGCCTTCAATCCTTCTCAGCATCAGGATCATTTCTAAGGAGTCGGCTCTTTGCATCAGGTGGCCAAAGTATTGGAGCTTCAACTTCAGCATCAGTCCTTCCAAAGAATATTGAGGGTTGATTTCCTTTAGGATTGACTGGTTTGATTTCCTTACAGTCCAAGGGACTCTCAATAGTCTTCTCCAATACCACAGTTCAAAAGCTATGTGTTGCCACTTATTGTTTTTGAGAATTTGATTGGCCAGGCATAATAGAATGCGTTGGGAGGGGAAGAATATTAACTTTGCTTTCAAATTTTAACACAATGTCAATGCACATTATAAACATTAGTAAAATTATGACGTATATCATTTCTCCAAACATAGACACACTGCAAAATGACATACTGGTTGTGACTAATGCAGGATGATGGATACTTTATCCAGAGTGAAGATAATTTCCTAGGCTTTGCTCCTTCCAGTCAGATTTGCGTGGATTTTTATAAGGTTCTCAACCCTCTGCAATGACCCCATAGTCTTTCTAGTCATCTTGAACATTATGATTTCAATAAGTGAAGAGATTTCATTAAGAGATTCATTAAGATACTAATATGGAAAAATCACTCTTTCCTTGAGGCTCATGATGACTGAGCTTGCTATCATTTATTCTCTTGATTGACATTTTCCTCTATAGTCTTGATTACTCCTATCATTCTCTTTGGACTTCAAAACCTAGCTTTCAGAGTTCTTTACTCCCAGTAAATCAACCATCATCAACTGAGTAATTTCTATATGTAGATAATCTTTCTAACAAATAGCATGAAAGATGGTTGACTTCAGTATCAATATCATTACCACAATCCCACTCCCACTAAATCACTTTCACACCAATACTATGAACATGATCTCTCACACTCTTATATGAAATCATAAAATCCAAAACATAATCATCTTACCATATCTCCTGCCCATTTTGGTCTCTCACTCCTGTTCTTTCATTCATGATGTACAATGGATTATCTTTCCCTCCACTTAGAGTCTGCTACCCTTCTTCATAGATTTATGTCATTTTCTCTCTTTGCTTGAATCCTGGTAGTTTTTTGTGGGGGGAGGGGGAATAACGTTTTTGCTAGTATCCCAACATTCTCATTTCTTCACTTCAAAATCATTTTCAGATCTTTCTTTTGCTGTTCACAGATTTGTGAATAGTTAGACAAAGTAATCCAGTTGTGTGAATTTTTGCCAATTGTTTTATCTCCAGATGGGTTTTCAGCAGAGCTCACCAACCTTTTTTCTGGCTCCTGGTTCTGTTCTCTCCCCAGTTTCTCAAGAGTGTCATTTCTAAACAAAACTAATAACTTTATACTTCATATTCCGCAACAATTTCCTTCGGTTTCAATCAGATAACTTGCCTCTTAATCCACAGAGAAACTTTCAGGCTACTTTGTATGATATTTCACTAATCCATATTCACAAACGTATAATATTTTCATCTTTTAAAATAAGTTATTTGTTTTCTTTCCTTCTATTTCCTGATTCTGCTTCATCAAAAATAGCCAGGTCTTTTCTGGTGTTTTACTTCATAAATGATCTGAGTTAGGGGGTTAAAAGGAGGAGATGTCTATATTTTTGCTTGTCTAATTTTAAAGTTGAGATGAATAAATAGATTTTGATAAATGGAGTTAAAAGCTACAATGACACAATGAGTATCTTAGGGGAAGAGTAATAACACTATACCAAACTTAATAATAATAAGAAGAATACTTTTGATCAAGTCAAAAGAAAGCAAAAAAGGATGAGGGATAAAATGAATATGGAGCAAATAGAAAATAATATACCAAGATTTTAAGATTTTATGGTTAGACTTAAATAAGTCAATAACTACACTCATGCATGTTGCTCAATCGCAAAGTCATGTCCAAGTCTTTGTGACCCCTTGGACTGTAGCCCACCAGGCTCCTCTACCCATGAGATTCTCCAGGGAAGCATGCTGGAGTGGGTTGACATTTCCTGCTCCAGGGAATCTTCGCGACCCAGGGATCGGACCTGACTCTCCTCCCTCTCCTGCGCTGGCAAGTAGAATTCTTCACCACTGAGCATCCTGGGAAACCCTGATAATTACATTAAATGGACCCAAATTAAAAGATTAGATAGTAAAACAATACCCAGCTATAAGATCATCACAAAATAGAAGTTGAAAGAAATACACATAAAGTCTGGAAGTTAGAGAATAAAAAAGATATACCAGAAAAAATCTATTCTACTTACAGAAAAATATCATTGACAACAGAAAGCATATTAAAGATAAATGGGAATTTTTCAAAATTTTAAAGGGAATTTAATAGTAGTATTTAGCAATTCTAATTGTATACATTTAAAGCAATATGGTTTTAAAATATATAAAGCAAGCGAGAACTAAAAGGTGCAAGAGATAAATCCACTAGTATTTTAGATTTTTAAATATATGAAAGAATGATTAGACAAAATTATTCTGTAAGCACATAAGAGATCTGAAAAACATACTAATTAACTTTAAAAATGCTAATTAACCTGGTAGATAATTATTGAACATTACACTACAACAAAGCAGAATATACAATATTTTTATGGGACATTTACCAAAATTTACCACATCCTGGATCTTCCAGCAAGTCTTAACAAAGATCAAAGAATTAAAATTGTAAAATCTTGTTTTTGACCACAGAGAAATTAAACTACAAGTGAAGAACAAAAACAAAAAGAGAACTGGAAAACTGCCTAAAGTTTGGCAATGTATTAGCATACCCCCAAATTAACCCACTATCCAAATAAGAATTCACCATGTATAACAGAAAATGTATTAAATTGTGGGATATAAATAAGGCCAAAATTTAAAGAAATATATAGCCTTAAGTGTGGGGCTTCCCAGGTGGATCAGTGGTAAAGAATCTGCCTGCCAATGTAGGAGATTCAGGAAACCTGGGTTTGAACCCTGGGTCAGAAAGATCACCCAGAGAATGTAATTGTAACCCACTCCAGTATTCTTCCCAGGATAACCCTATGGACAGAAGGGGGTAGCAAAGAGTCAGACACAACCAAGTACATATTGCCTTAAATTCATATATTAATATATGGAAAAAAAGCTAAAAATTATGATTAAAAGTCTGTCTTTAAAAATTAGAGAAATAGCAAGTTAAATCCTCCCCAGAAGAGAGTGGAGAAAATAAGCTTTTAAATAATAGAAATTAATGAAGTAGGAATAAAACTGGAATTCTAATAGATTTCTTAAATGATTCTAAATTGGTGGAAACCAGAGCCAGGACTCAGTTTAGTTCAGGTGAGGTAAATGCAACTAGGACACAAAATGTAAGCACACACTCACTGTCAGAGCTCATTCTCACTTGTATGATCCAAAGAGTGAGTGTCTCCTCAAGGACATGCAAGTAGAAGGTCAACCCTGAGTATGAGAACCTTCTTAGACCCTGTGCCCTAAGTGTTTATCTAGCTCAACTGATTTTAGTTCTGGCACTCATGGAAATGGCAACCCACCAGTATTCTTGCCTGGAGAATCTCATGGAAAGAGGACCCAGGCAGGCTACAATCTATGGAGTCGCAAAAGTTGGACAAGACTTAGCGACTAAACCACCACCACCACTCATGCAACCAATTTGGAAAATGGTTTGGCTGTATCTGGATATATCTGAGCATATACATATCCTGTGAACTATCAATTCTACTCCTGGCTATATCAGTTCAGTTCAGCTCAGTTCAGTCGCTCAGTCATGTCCAACTCTTTGCGACCCCATGATTCGCAACATGCCAGGCCTCCCTGCCCATCACTAACTCCCGGAGTTCACTCAGACTCACGTCCATTGAGTCAGTGATGCCATCCACCCATCTCATCCTCTGTCGTCCCCTTCTCCTCCTGCCCCCAATCCCTCCCAGCATCACAGTCTTTTCCAATGGGTCAACTCTTCACATGAGGTGGCCAAAGAACTGGAGTTTCAGCTTCAGCATCATTCCTTCCAAAGAAATCCCAGGGTTGATCTCCTTCAGAATGGACTGGTTGGATCTCCTTGCAGTCCAAGGGACTCTCAAGAGTCTTCTCCAACACCATAGTTCAAAAGTATCAATTCTTCAGAGTAGCAAATGCATACATATGTTCACCAAACAACAAAAAAATGTTATAGCACCATTATTTGAAATATGCTAAAATTATAAGCAACCCGAATTTCCATTCATAGTAGAATTAATACACAAATTGTGGTAGTTTTATATAACAGATGACACTATACAAAAACAATGAATGACTTACTGTTACACACAAATATGGATAGGACTCACTGACATAATATGCAAACTCCAGCACTTATAGGTATAAGTTCTTTCATACAAAGCTCAAAAACAAGCAAAATTAATCTGTGGTGATAAATGTTTGACTAGTTGTTACCTCTGAGAAAGGGGAGTGATTTTCTGAGGTGCTGTTAGCGTCTTCTCTTGATCTCCATTGTTGTGACATGTGAATATTCACATTATTAAAAAATGGCCAGTTTTCTTCAATGTCAAGTAGGGATCAGGTTTAACAAGAAGATATTTGGTGTCCACAATAAATATCAATACAGAGTAGTTTTTTAAATGGCATCCAGATCATGATATCTGTGTGTCAATGTTTCTTTTCACTGTTATTGCTTTAGGACAAATCTCTATGGCTTTCTACCATAGGAAACTCTAGCGACACCAGCAACTTGAAAACAAAAACCTAAAGAACTTTACAGTAGCATATTCTGGTCTCTAATGAAATCTTAGAAGAGGGTAGAGATGTAAGAAATTTTATGGGACTGGCCTAGGAAGGGAAAAATCTCTGTTTTATTTCCTCAATATAGCAACTTTCATTTCTCTTTCACTGAACATAATACCTTAGTTTTCAGTTTCAATCTCAATCATATATAGGCCAAAAGTGGTAGCAGAATCCCCATTAGCCTCACTACCAATACAAAATACAAAAATCCATGGAACAAAATACCATAAGAACTGGCTGGCAGTAAAAATGACCCTGATATTTCCAGTTTACCTGAAATAATGCTCAGAAGTCTTCTGCCTTGACTAGCATCCAAATAAAAATGAAATGTATAAATTTTTTTCTTAAAAAATATAAAATATAAGAGTAATAAGCAGGTAAATTTCCTCAAACATTTATTACATCTTTAAACTGTATACATTGATTTTCCACCCTGATTTTACACTTGCCCAGTACCCACATCTGGACCAGACTCAGAGCTTTGAGGTATCCTAGAAATAGATCCAAGTCTATAAAGCATTAAGAGAAAAATAATATTTAACTGGAAACTGCATGGGGAGACAGGGAAGAAACCGACATAGTATAACTGCAAGAAATTTTAATCAAATTTCTATTAGATATCTCAATTTTCACCCAAATGCTTTCTTCCCTCTGGTGTCTCATCAACATCCTTCATTAACTGAATGGTGACTCCTGTGGTAAGTTTTGGTATTGTTGGTCAGTCACTAAGTCATGTCTGACTCTGCAACCCCTTGGACTGCAGCACAACAGGTTCCCTTGTCTGTCCTTCACTATCTCCTGGAGTTTGCTCAAATTCATGTCCATTGAGTTGGTGATGCTATCTAATCATTTCCTCCTCTGCTGCCCCCTTCTCCTGTGTAATAAATTAAGCAAACTTATGACAGATCTCTCTTCATCCAAATATACTTGCTTTTTTTAAGTATAATAGCTTTTCTTGTGTCATGAGACTGAAGTCATGAGTCAAATAGAAAACTAGACTCAAAGATGTGAAATGACTTTCCTCAAGTTTATATCAAATAATTATGAACTTGGAATCAAGCCCTTGACACACATCTTCCATTACTTTTCCATCACTCACTAGGTTTTTATATAAGGCATTGTGCTGGATTCTATGACAAACACAAAAGATAAACTGGACATAGTTCTTGCCTTCAAGTGGTTAAAATATAATGAAAAGGAAAAATAGATATATAAATAGTTGTAATTTAGTGAAGGATATGAAACATAATATAGGAGAATTGACACATCATTGAACCATAGAGAAGAAAAAGAGTAGTTCTGGAAAAGGAGCGAGAAAAGATGAGTATGAAATAGTTTTTAAAAAAGAGGTGACCTTTCATCTGGTGAGTAGCCTGGTTTTAAATAGTTGCCAGATATGCTTATTGAATTCTAAAGTAATATTAAGTATTATTTTCTGAACTACATGTCTGTTATTTATTTTCTTTCCAGCTAAATTAAATCTCACCAAGTTTCCCAAATAGTCTTATTTTCTTTTCTTATCTAAGTAATGTCTGTCAATCCTTAGAGCCACAGGGCTTTCCTAGAACATGTAACATTTTACAACCTTATGGAACCTGTTACTCATATGCCTTAAAATCTAATGTTTAATTTTATTTATTTATATGTGGCATTTGGCAGAATATCAATATCTGAACTATGTGAATCTGTCATCAATCTAATGAAATATTGATGCTAAAATACCCAGAGAAATAAATAATTAGTAATTTGTACCAAATGTATCCATCTTTGTCTTTAATGTCTTAATATTATTCACTGTTACTTTGAGTCAAATACACTAGTCGAATTTATTGTTATAGGTCATATTAGTATTAGGATTTCTCCAACTGTAATTGATAAAACACCAGAAAATCTTTTTTTTTTTTTTTTGGATGGGGGAAGAACTAACTCTTGTTAACTCACTTTCCTCTTGCTTTTAAAACTGAACCCTATATTTCACTCCTGCCGCTGAAATATCTTTCAAATATCTCTACTTTTTCCATCTCTATTATGACCAACCTAGACAGCATATTAAAAAGCAGAGACATTACTTTGCCAACAAAGGTTCATCTAGTCAAGGCTATGGTTTATCCAGTAGTCATGTATGAATGTGAGAGTTGGATTATAAAGAAAGCAGAGCACCAAAGAATTGATGCTTTTGAACTGAGATGTTGGAGAAGACTCTTGAGAGTCCCCGGACTGCAAGGAGATCCAACCAGTCCATCCTAAAGGAGATCAGTCCTGGGTGTTCATTGGAAGGACTGGTGTTGAAGCTGAGACTCCAATACTTTGGCTACCTGATGCAAAGAGCTGACTCATTTGAAAAGACTCTGATGCTGGGAAAGATTAAGGGCAGGAGGAGAAGGGGACGACAGAGGATGAGATGGTTGGATGGCATCACTGACTCAATGGACATGGGTTTGGGTGGACTCCGGGAGTTGGCGATGGACAGGGAGGCCTGGCGTACTGCGGTTCATGGGGCTGCAAAGAGTCAAACACGACTGAGAGACTGAACTGAACTGAACTGATACCTAGATATTTCCAATGGCTGCTATAACAAATCACCACACCCCTAGTGCCTTAGAACAACATATCAGTGTTGGTTTATGTTTCTGGAGCTCTGAAATACAAAATAGGTTTCTCTGAATCAAAGTTAAGGTGCAATGTGCCTGCATTCCTTCTAGGCTCTTAGGGTAGAGTTTAATTGCTTGCTTTACTCAGCTTCTTAAGGCTTCTTGTATCCCTCAGTTCATGGCTGCTTTCCACCATCTTCAAAATCAGCAATGTAGCATTTTCAAATCTCTGACTCCAACTTCCTGTTTTGCCTCCCTTTCTCTTTAAAAGACTGTTGCAATGACATTGAGTTCATCCACAAAGTCCTGGATAATCTCCTTAAATTCAGCTGATTAGCAACTTTAATTCCATTTGAAACTATAATTCCCTTTGCATAACATAACCTATCTCAGGTTCCAGGGATTAGGATGTGGAAATTTATGACTTTGTTGTTGTTTAGTCACTAAGTCCTGCTGACTCTTTTGTGATCCAATGGACTGTAGCCCACCAAGCCTCTCGTTCCTGTCTTCACATGTTATTTCTGTTGCCTGAAACATGCTCTCCTTTTTACCCCTTATATTAGTTAATTCTGCCTCATCTTTCAAATCTCACCTTAGATGGTATTTCCTCCAAAATATTTTTCCTTGACAACTTTCCTTGACACAAATACCCATGGATGTTTAGGCATTTCTCATGCATGATCCTTTAGAACCCTCCACTTTTCACATCAGAACACTGAACACACTCCAGTATATTATAAAAGTAATACCTTTTTATATGTTTGCATTCCTGACTTTATGACAAACTCTGCCAAGACAGGGACTTTGTTCATCTTATTCAAGGTTGCTTGTGTCTCTACTACCTGGACCACTTTCTGGCATGTGATAAGTACTCAGTAGTCATTGTTAACTGATGATAATCCGGAAGAAATAGAGTCATTCCTCCCCGCTTCACCACCATCGTGTTTCAGTCTCTCGAAATGCAACCCTCTATATTTTCTCCAACCATAAAATATGTATGTTAACTGTCTGTAGATGTTAACATTTTATTCAGCTGTTGAGTGGTGTCCAGTATTTTTCCTCGTGATCCATGTGATTATTCTATAATGGAAGGAGCAAGAATGTAGATAGTCTATAGACAATTGATGTCCCTCAGTAGCCTTTGCTCCAAAAGGTAAAGTCACTGGTAAGCGAGATACCATATTTGGGTAATAGTTCACCCCACTTATTTGCAAATATGGACCCAATTGTTGGCCTGAAGGTAACTCAGAGTGGTAACTAAGTTCCAAACTTGTGAACATGTGTGAGTGTGGGGACAGGGAAATCGAATAAGTGATTGAATGATAGGGTAGAGAGGAAGAAGAGATAATTCTAGGAAAGAACTGAATGAACTCACACATAAATAAAATCTGTGGATAAGCTTCAATGTGTCATCAGTGGCCACCATGTCATGAGAGGAGTAACAGACTCCTCTTTTCTAATATTTTATTTAACCATATTTTCTTGGACCGCAAATACACAGAATTAAGATATTAGAAGTCTTTGTTCATCACATACCATTTCTAAACAGCTATCATCATTTCTCAAATAGGGATTATAAGCCATATTGTGGAGCATTCTGCTTATAATAGGCAAATCATTGAGTGCCTCCTGTGTACCAGACAGTGCATTAGGACCTTTCCCTTATGCAAGTATTAGATCTTTTTTGGTAAATCATCAGAAACTGTTGGTTGTTCAGTGTGATTCAACATTACCCCTGAAGATATTTTGATAATAATGCAGATGTTAGTGTCAGGAGCCCTGGGGGAAAGTGGGAACATTTACAGTTGAAATTCAGATATATAATGACTTTTCTCATGAAATGCAGGACTAGTAGGTTGTAAAACAGGGCCTCTAGAGAAGCCCATTATACAGTTAGAAGACTAGTAGAGTGGGCAGACTGTTAATAGCAGCCCACATATTGAAGAGTACGATGATTCCAGGTATCATGTGATACCATTACTTCACCATCCACGAACCTGGGTCTCTGTTCTACCTTCAGATGAAGAGAACTTTTACTGGAGCTTGAAGTTTCTTTCAGTGGAACCCCATAGGAAAGAGCTGGTGACAAAAGACATTTCCCTGCTGGTCAAGCAAGAAAAGCCCGAGAGACTGGAGTCAGGCAAGGTCAGGACCAGTAGTGAGAGACACCTCCAGGTTCCCAGGAGATCCAAGGTATGAAGGTTAAAAATGGAGTGGAAAGCAGCCAAGTAGGAGGCCAAAGTTCAAAGAATCTAAAATAAAAAGACAGGGAAGGACAACATGGGTATCAATTGTTAGGATGAGAGCCAGATTAATCTCCTTCCTTTTCCTTTCCAGACTTGACTTCTACACAAACAAGTGCATACTGTACCAGAGACTTCTAAAGGGAATAATTAGGAACGGAAAAATTGAATACTTAATATTATCTCACTGACTCCTTACAACTGACTTTACTTTTCTGGGCTCCAAAATCACTGCAGATGGTGATTGCAGCCATGAAATTAAAAGACGCTTACTCCTTGGAAGAAAAGTTATGACCAACATAGACAGCATATTAAAAAGCAGAGATGTTATTTTGCCAACAAAGGTCTGTCTAGTCAAGTCTATGGTTTTTCCAGTAGTCATGTATGGATGTGAGAGTTGGGCTATAAAGAAAGCTGAGCACTGAAAAATTGATGCTTTTGAAATGTGGTGTTGGAGAAGACTCTTGAGAGTCCCTTGGACTGCAAGGAGATCCAACCAGTCCATCCTAAAGGAGATCAGTCCTGAGTGTTCATGGGAAGGACTGATGTTGAAGATGAGACTCCAATACTTTGGCCACCTGATGTGAAGAGCTGACTCATTTGAAAAGACCCTGATGCTGAGAAAGATTAAGGGCAGGAGGAGAAGGGGATGACAGAGTATGAGATGGTTGGATGGTATCACCAACTCAATGGTCATGAGTTTGGGTGGACTCCAGGAGTTGGCAATGGACAGGGAGGCCTGGTGTGCTGCGGTTCATGGAGTTGCAATGATTCGGACACGACTGAATGACTAAACTGAACTGAACTCCTTACAACAACCATATAAGATTGATAACTAAAACAAGGCTCAGTTTTTTAAAAAATAAATAATGCTTAGAGAGGTTAAGAAGCAGACTAAAGATAAAGCCTACCACAGAGTAAGCAGAGGCTCAGAGCACTAAAAAAAAAAGGGAATTACTCTAAATATCTCTCTCTCTTTCATAAATAGACAGTAGCAATGAAAAAGGGAATAATCAAGGCTTTTCTACTGTGTGTTCCATAAGTGAGTCCACTTAAAATTGTGTGTGCTTGTGTGTGTATATATGAAAAAATAAAGGAAGAGATAATCAAGAATGGGTTGTCATTATGTCATCATCATTAGGGGAAAAAATGAGAATATTATTTTTCCTTGACATTCTAGCCATCCTAACTTCAGGACTACAAAAATATGCTATAGGCATTAAAAGATCACTGTGTTTAAGGAAACACACACACAGTTGTGAGGGTTCCTTGTGGAACCTTGATCTATAGTTACTGAATGCATGTGATTCGTCAGTTTTGGACATGAATCTCTCCAGTTGTGGCACAAAACCCCAGGCTGGGCTGCAACAGCTAATGAGTATTGCTGTGGGGAGCCACCTTCTTACTGCAGCTGGAGACTCTCTGAGGAGTCCTTGGTTATGATGTCAGTACATGCTCTCAATGACACCCCTCCCACTGAGAGTCTCACTCTCCTTGCCGAGAGAACTAGGAGTCGGTGCTTTCCCAGGACCTTGCAATTACTATCCAAATGTGAGAAAGTGACCTGGAGATCTTGAGCCTAGCATGAATTCTCAGTGAGTCTTTCACATTTCCAAAAGTCGCCACACAACCAGTGCACTCACCCCTTGAAGCTGACTGAAATTTCCTTCTTTGAGGCTGCCTGGGTTTTGCCTTTGAAGTTTAAACCTGGGAGCAGTTATCTGCCAACCGAGATAAGCACTCCCAGGGCTTCCATGGGCAGCCAGTCCTAACAAAGAAGTACTAAGACCTCTGAGTGCGCTTTGCCATCTACCAAGTCGCAGTGGAAAAGAGTAATCAGGGTTCTTTCTACAGGGTGCTCCAAGAGTGAATCCAATCAAATTAAAAGAGAGTCAAAGAGAAAAAGATAAAATAGCTTCAAAAGGGAACCCACAGCTGTAGACTTGCCTGTCAATCAGCAGAAGTCACAAGCCAATCAAAGGTGAAATAAAAAATTTTGTTTGAAAGAAAATGCATTAGAATCAGTCGCATTCCAGCAGAGTAGGGGAAAGAGAAAAAGTCACTGGGGGCAGTAAAGCTGATAATCAATCTATACATTTAAGCATATCAGTAAAGATTATATACACCCATCTAAATGCAGGATTTTTATGTGTCCAGTCATGATTTTGACATCCTCAAAGGCTGCTGTCCCTGATCTCAAAAAGTTAACACAACCAAGAGAATGAACAAAACTCTTAAGCAGTAAGTACATGAGCTATTTCAGTAGACAAATTTAATTTAGCAATTTGTGTGATTATTTTTTCCTCACTGATATGAGATTATGCTTGCCCATCTTAAAAAGGTAACTAAAGTCTTATGTACCTCAGTATAAGGAATTTTTATGCTTGTTTAAAAAAAAATTGTGCCCAGGGTAGAATTTTCCAGGCAATACCAGCCAGTCTTTGCTTCAGGAAAGATCAGACTCACTTAAGCAATGGAGGTGCATAAACCTGTGAGCAAGAAGGAAATGAAGGCATGGGAAATCGAATATTGCCTAGATAGGACAAAATTGGTTAGCTTGCTGAAATGGAGAGAGGATAACGTCTGAGGAATTTAAGTGTCAGGAACTCGTGACTAACTCCATGCAACACCATTGGTTCAGGAATGATAGCAGTGAAGGATGCTTACTGAACACAAGCTGAGTCCTTGACAATCCTACGGCTAAGTAGTTTGCAGCCTTGTGAGGAATCTGTATCATCTTGGAGTATCAAGTTAAGTGTTTTGAGATAGCGAGATTTTTCTGAATTATTTAGGTGGGCCCAATGTAATCACAAGGATTGCTCAAAGAGAGAGACAGGAGGGTCACAGTTAGAGAAGGTGACATGAGGACAGAAGCAGAGGCAGATCTTCAGAAGCAAAGAGAGAGTGGCAAATGAAACACTGCTGAATTTGAAGATAAAAAAGAAACCACAATCCAAGGAAAGCTGTGGACCTCCAAACTTGAGCAAAACAGATCAACAGATTTTCATAGAAACTCTGAAAGAAACCAATCCTTGTCAAATCATTTTGAACTTCTCAACTCTAGAATAGTAAAATGATCTGCTGATATTTTTGCTCTTTTATACCACAAAGTTTATAGCTACATCTTATAGGAGAAATAGGAAATAACACTGTCATCTTCTAAAATCAGTATTTTGTTTTTAATAATCTACAACACTACAGAATACTCTACAGCTTTTATAAGCAACAGACTACATATAAGCAGAGAGCCATGGGTATATCTTACATAACCACAGTGCTGAGTGAACATTAAAAGAAGAAAGGAACAAGCCTGTAGCTTAATACATATTATAAAATAGTACTACATATTTTGCAATTTTGCATAATTAAAACTTTAACCAAGTTGCTTTTGAGGAGAGGACAGAAATGGGAGTAAGGAGAGAATGGGAGTAAAAGTGAAACAAAAACAACTAATCAAGAGGATATGACTCTACTTTCTGTACTTCAGTTTCAAATATTAAAAAAAAATAAATAAATATAGTTAGTCCACTATATTTTAAAATAGGAATTTAAATTCTATCTTTCAAACAATAGATATATGAAGGGATCTGACATTAAATTCAAAACCTAGAAGAAATTATGATTTATCTCGCAAGCAGAAGCTCATGGAAATTTACCATATTTTATGGATAAGCAGAGTCAATGCACATTTAGTCTGTATGAAGAAAAATGTCAATTATTTTTCACTAGGCAGTTTTTTGATCCTCATGTTTGCAGTGATCACTTTATCCTCTACTCTCTTGCATCCTCTGTTTTTCCTTCTAGAAGTGAAATACATCACTGACCATTTTGTAAAAGTGACAGTGACTCAGTAAGAAAAATTGCTCGTTCATCTCAGTGGAATTTATCCTTTTAAAAAGGAGATCACGTTGATATCTTGGGTCTAAGAATTATTGACTAATGAATTAACCTGATGAAAGGATGAGAATCCTCTGAATCCACTTGCAGGTAAGACCCATAAAAAGAAAGTGTGAAAGGAGAGAGGGAAGGAGGGAGCAAGGGAAAAGAAAACACAGACCTCGTAGCCACCGCCATTTTGGACTCCTTTTTCCTATTTTAACTACCTAGTAATCTCAAGTCAAAAATATTTTTAAAAAAACACAACAGTAATCAGAAGACTAAAGTATTTTACAGAGCATATCTCGGTTGTAATTGTTAACTATATACCTAAGGAAAATTTTGACCTACTGAAACAACAAAAACCCATCTTCTAGATTTTGAAAACCTTTTTTTGAGTTTTTTCTTTTTTAAAATTTATTTATGTTTTAATTGAAAGATAATTGCTTTACAGAATTTTGTTTTCTGTCAAACCTCAACATGAATCAGCCATAGGTATACATACATCCCCTCCCTTTTGAATCTCCCTCCCATCTCCCACCCCATCCCACCCCCTAGGTTGATACAGAGCCCCTGTTTGAGTTTCCTGAGACATACAGCAAATTCCTGTTGGCTATTTTACATATGGTAATGTAAGTTTTCACGTTACTTTCCTCATACATCTCACCCTCTTTTTAATGTAATAATTCTATTTTGTAGGGAAAGGTGAGCCTGGTGGGACTCTGGACAACTAATTTTGAGGAGAATTAGTTGCTGTTTATCTTTGTATAATTCTATTGAAAGCCGTTTCCACGTTTTTGTGTATGTGTGATGTGACCTTTTATGCTTGTTTTAATGCTAACTACAAAAGGGACTCTGTAAAAGGAACTAGCATTAGACTTGCTAAAGAAAAGTCAATTTTATCCAAACAATGCACAAATGTTGTGGATGGTAACAATACAGTTTTAGAAATAATTTCCTGTAATTTTAGGAGAAAATAGAATAGGAAACTTCCCAGGTAATATATGTAATTCACATTCCTTGGCAGTAATTTGGAAACGTTAAATGTGAGATGGATCCATGTGATGAATCAGCTGTCCAAGGATTGAAAATTGTGATATAGAGGACAGTTGTCTCTTTTTCCTTTCATCTCTTATAGCTGAAATGTTCCTCCTCAATCTCACCCAAAAAGTATAAACCTATTCTGTTCAAGAAAGAGTACAGAGAGAATAAAATTCCTCCTGTGTTAGAAAGTAACTCCTGAAGCTCCACGAATAAACATCTCCAGGTAGAGAAAAAGAAAAAAATTATCTTGTTTTCATTTCATGAATTTCCAAGCAATGAAAACATAAAATTTTTATAACCTTGATTGTCACAGAAAATAGGAAAATCCTGGGAGAGCAATGGGTATATTATGTTCAAGATTGAGGCCTCAGTGGAGTCACTGTAATTTCTTCCTACTTTTCACAGAATATGATTGCTTTTTTAAAAAAGTAAATTAATTTTCCAATATAAGCTGTTTTTGTTCTCTGGTGGCGATGATTCTCCTCAAATAAAATGAATCAAATTGCTCATCAACTATGAAAATACTCTTAAAAACATTCTGACAAAAAGAGAGATAAGTCTCAAATATTATCAGTCACTCTTCTGCCCAGAGAAGTGACCTCAAGTATACTTAAGGAATAACTAAAAAAGAAAATCCTTTGGAAATGTTTTTATCATTTTTAAAACTAGATAATGGGTTTCTTTCTTCCTTTGTTTGAACCAGCATTCCTACTGAGCACACTTTTTTTCAATACAGATTCCATTTCTTCACAAGTCAAAATTCAACTTCAAGAGTTCCTATGCTCTTTCTTTGGGAATCAACACTTGATGGTGGCTATACCTATCCTTGAATTATTTTCTAGCATGTAACCAAATGACCTTAGCAGCTCACTTGAATCTGCATTTCATTTGCATTTGGACCTCCTTCTTTGTTAGTTATAATAAACTATTATATTGCAATTCAAATAGATGTATTCTATCTAGGCAATGGCCATGAGTTTAAGAAAAAGCTCAGAAAATTTTAGTGTACCATAAGAATGTTTCACAGTCAAAATTATGAAAAACTGACCTTTAATTATTTTTCAGGTGATAACAGTACCCTGGTAAGACAATTGATTTTAATAAGGTGTATGATTTGAATGATACAAACATTTTACTAGTTGAGAAATTTAAGCTGTTGACATCTGTTGACAGATCAGAATTTGGGGAATGTTTAGAATTTGCTACATGAAAGATATATCATCTCTTGCGTTGCTATTCACTTTGATCAACTGAATTCAAAAACGTAATAAGCAAAGGAGAGCAAAGCATTATCTTAGAAAAACATAAAGATGTATATAGTTTTTCTGTGGAACTCTTATTTTATAAAATAAGTATCTTGATTTTTCTCTCTCATTGTCCTTTTACATCTATTGTTTAGGTTGGTGTTTTCTAATTATACCTAGGTAATTAAACTTTTAACTTATATAGTATAATCTTAGTGAATAAATTTCCATCTCAAAATATAATAAAATCAACTTCAGTTTTATTTTAAAGTCTGATTTCTCTCCCTTTCTGTAGCTTATGCCCAATGCCATCTGAATTCTGTTTCCATGTCTAGTTTCTCTCAGAATAAATTTAGAGTCACACGACTAATCTTTATATATCCAAAGACCATGGCCATTTCTTTATCTCTCTTTATTATTATTTTTTTTTTGTCTTCTGTTTCATATTAAAATTTCGGCACAATTACAGTTATTCCCTCAAACAAGTTTTCCAAACCTTCCAAATACTAGGCACCCTTTTCTTTATTTATTCTTTTTTTTTTTTTTTCTTTTTTGGTGACACAGAGTGGCATGGGGGACCTTAGTTCCCCCAGCCAGGGATTGAGCCCATACGCCCGGCAGTGGAAGTCTGCAGTCTTCACTGGACTCCCAGGAAGTTCTGTGCTGTACTTTCTAAAATCTAATGTCTATAATTACTCAGAGGAGGCTGCATCCAGAGTAGGGATTAAGCAGTCTCTCCAATATCCAACAACTCCATACTATCTACCCAAGCCTTAGGGCCTCCTTTTGATTCCTTACATTAGTCTTTAAGACAAAATTGCCAGAAGTTGGCGGAACTCTTTGGCAGTCTGCATTATTTCTGTTTCCTTTTAATCTGGTCCACAACTAACATGTTAGCCATACCCAGGCCTACCTGATGGTCATACCCTGGTCACAAAGAGGCAGACATGATTGAGTGACTAACATTTAAGATTATCATTATGTTGTAAATACTATAGTACAATAAAACATACTCTGTTTGGAAAGACTAAAGGAAGGAAGCAGCTAAGAGAAGACTTGGGGGCAGAGGGAGGATATTAATATATGTGCCTGAAATTTCTTCTTCTGCTCTCTGCACAGCATGAAATTTCTTCCCTTCCTTGTCTCATTACTCGCTTGGTCTCAGCTTTAGTGACTGAAGTCTGCCACCTGCAAGCTCGGGTCTGCCCAGTTTTAGTAAGGCTGGTGTCAGCCTCAAACTGTCTGAAATTGGTCAGACTATTTGAGCTTTAAACACCCTATTTTCCAATGAGTTCCAAAAAGAATTTTTTTTTCTTCCAAGTCTAAAGTGTAGGTTACTGACTTCTCTCCAGTTCCTCACTGAGCCTGAAACCTCACCCTGGCCCCACCCTTAGTATACTTGCTTGAGCCATGAAATTTTTTCTAGCCTTTGCCAATTTCCTCTTTGCTGTTGAAACAAGATCCCACTCCCATATCCTTAAGCATTGGCTAAGACCTAGCTCCAAATCCGATGGATTTTCTGGCCTTTAAGAAACCTCTTGCCTTACCACAACTGTCATCAATTTTAACAGCTGGCTATTACTAACTGCAAACATAGTGGCTTAACCCAACATATTTATTTAGCTCACAATTCTGGGATTGAACAATTTTAGGCTGGGCTTAGCTTAAAAGCTATTTAGTCCTCAGCTGTTCACCTAAGTATTTCCTCCAAAAGATTGACCTGGGCTTGTTCTAATGGCAAAAGCAGGAATTCAAGGAAGATGAAAGAATTCAAGGCCTTTTGAGAGCTAGACTGTACTGACACACCATCACTTCTGTCACACTCTTTGTAGCAAAACAAGCCAGCTCAGATCAATAAGTAGGGAAATTCATGAAAGGAATGACAAAGTTTTATTGAAAATTATGTCACTATATGAAGGGCTGAAAAGTTGGGGAATTTTTTATTTTATTTTATTTATTTATTTATTTTTTAAAAATTTTATTTTTACTTTATTTTACTTTAGAATACTGTATTGGTTTTGCCATACATTGACATGAATCCACCACGGGTGTATACAAGCTTCCAATCCATAGTCAGTATATTACTTACTGCTCGAAAGTATCACGGGGTGACTCTGGATTACTGAATGACTCATTCTGGATGACTTTGGACACTAGTTCTGGTGTATTTCCACCTAAAGTCACAGTGCCCTTTTTGAATACCATATTTGAACTTATTTCTTCTACTTCTTAGAAGAAAAAAAACCGCATCATCACTGGTTTATCTAATTTTTAAACTTCCAGTCGAACTCACTCCTGGATTTATTGTTTTCCCCAATGTACTTTTTCTTACATATGCTGTTAGCTAACTGTCAAGCAATAATTAAACATGTTTATATTAATTTGGTGGGTTTTATTTTCTCCTGTGAAACACCACCTTAGGGAAATTGGATCAAAAGTGCTTATGAAAAACTGAGTCAATCAAGGCAGCTATTTGTCAGAATGAAGAGCCTCAGTAATTAAAATAGTAGTCTTTCGGCCCATCTTAAAGTGTTCTGACATACTGTTCTCCCTACACTAATATCATTTCTGAGGTATATTTGGAAGTTGTCATGTATAAATATTAAAGATCAAGGTGAGGAACCAATAGTGGTTTCTTATCTTTGGGATTGCAAAAAAACTCACAAATTTCCCTAAGGATATAGAATGAGTTTCATTATTCAAGCAAAATCAAAAATTAAAAAAAAAAAAAGTAGGGGGGGTAGCTTTTGTATTTCTGGTGGTTAATTGGTATGCCATCAATAACATAATTAAATAACCACAGACTTACTGAGTTGCAACTCTACTTGAGCAACTGTATGTATTAAAATAAAATAAAATGAAAATATGTTAACCATTTTAATTATATTAATAGCTATCATTTTTTCAGCAATACTTTGAGCATTAATGGGGCTTCCCTGGTGGTTCAGCAGTAAAGAATCTGCCTGTAATGCAGGAGTTATAGGAGTTGCAGGTTCGATCCCTGGGTCAGGAAGATACCCTGAAGGAGGGCATAGCAACCTACTCCAGTATACTTGCCTGGAGAATCCCGCGAACAGAGGAGCCTGGCGAGCAACAGGCCATATGGTCGTAAAGAGTCGGACACAGCTAAAGCAATTTAGCACACATGTTGAGCATTAATGTAATTTTTCTCAGTTAATTTTTACCTCCTCATGTTGGGATCCTCCCAATCCAGGAATCAAACCCAGGTCTCCCTCATTGCAGGTGGATTCTTTACCAGCTGAGCCACCAGGGAAGCCCAAGAATACTGGAGTAGGTAGCCTATCCTTTGTCCAGCAGATCTTCCCGACCCGGAAATCTAACCGGGATCTCTTGCATTGCAGGCGGATTCTTTAACAACTGAGCTATCAGGGAAGCACCCTCATGAAATAGATGTTACTATAAGCAATTTGCATATTAGGAAACTATGATTCTAATAACTAATTTTCCCAAGAGGTATGTAGCTCTTAAATCTGGGAATTTGAAGTGCAAGCTACTTAACCTTTATACCTGTCCTCTTAACCATTGTATTAGAATGCTAATTTCACCTATATTATAATTCTGGGTTCACAGGAGCTACGAAAAACTGAAAGTCTTTTCATATTGATTCTTTTCTGACTTGAACTGGATCTCCTATGAGATTCCAAAGTTTCTGGAAAGTGAGGAGCTTGCAGGGAGACCAGTTTTACATGGTATGAAAAGCAATATGCTTACTTGCCAGGAATACATGTGAAAATGAATATGAAGATATACACACATACATGAATTAAGAATGAAATTTCCATTCTTGATTCTCCTTAGGTATAGCCATTCTAGGATGAGTAAATTATCTAGTGCTATTTATAATTTTTAAGGCTTTTAATAAATTATATATTTTTTAAAATAAGTATTTATATCAAGATAATCATGTTGATTTAAAAACCAAATAAAGACATTTCAGTTTAATATGAAAAATACTAGTTATGCAAAGTTCTGTTTTTAATGGTAAAAACCTACCAATTAAACAGAGCAATGATGAAAGGGCACAACCTAGAAACAAGCCATGGGTTAAACTACTGAGTCATATGACATCCTTTTAATTAACACACTAAAATACTGAATGAACTGGTAATGGTAACATACAGGTGGTGACATTTCAGGGATAAATCCTAATCTAAGGGATTAATTAGCATTTATTCAAGTACATAATAATGGAGTTTTAAAGGAAAATGGATCCACTGGGCTTGTTTACTCCCTTTTTAACATATAGAGGGCATTTTAATTAACTGTACTGCTTTTAGTGCATTTCCCAGGTGCTAGAGAAAACATTTTAGTGCTTGAACATAAGATATGAAAAACCAATGTATTTTCTTCATATTTTTTCTTTTTTCCATTCCTTTTAAAAGATAACCATAATCTTATTTATTTTTAGCAAGTAAAAAATTCAATGTGTATTTAAATATGCACAGTATTCAATTCAATTCAGTTCAGTTGCTCAGTCTTGTCCACCTCTTTGCGACCCCATGAATCGCAGCAACGCCAGACCTCCCTGTCCATCACCAACTCTCGGAGTTCACTCAGATTCACATCCATCAAGTCCGTGATGCCATCCAGCCATTTCATCCTTGGTCATCCCCTTCTCCTTCTGCCCCCAATCCCTCCCAGCATCAGAGTCTTTTCCAATGAGTCAACTCTTCACATGAGGTGGCCAAAGTACTGGAGTTTCAGCTTTAGCATCATTCCCTCCAAAGAAATCCCAGGGCTGATCTCCTTCAGAATGGATTGATTGGATCTCCTTGCAGTCCAAGGGACTCTCAAGAGTCTTCTCCAACACCACAGTTCAAAAGCATCAATTCTTCTGTGCTCAACCTTCTTCACAGTCCAACTCTCACATCCATACATGACCACAGGAAAAACCATAGCCTTCACTAGACAGACCTCAGTTGGCAAAGTAATGTCTTTGCTTTTGAATATACTATCTAGGTTGGTCATAACTTTCCTTCCAAGGAGTAAGTGTCTTTTAATTTCATGGCTGCAGTCACCATCTGCAGTGATTTTGGAGCCCAAATAAATAAAGTCTGACACTATTTCCACTGTTTCCCCATCTATTTCCCATGAAGTGATGGGACCAGATGCCATGATCTTCGTTTTCTGAATGTTGAGCTTTAAGCCAACTTTTTCACTCTCCACTTCCACTTTCATCAGGAGGCTTTTGAGTTCCTTTTCACTTTCTGCCATAAGGGTGTTGTCATCTGCATATCTGAGGTTATTGATATTTCTCCCAGCAATCTTGATTCCATCTTGTGTTTCTTCCAGTCCAGCGTTTCTCATGATGTACTCTGCATATAAGTTAAATAAGCAGGGTGACAATATACAGCCTTGACGTACTCCTTTTCCTATTTGGAACCAGTCTGTTGTTCCATGTCCAGTTCTAACTGTTGCTTCCTGACCTGCATACAGATTTCTCAAGAGGTAGATGAAGTGGTCTGATAGTCCCATCTCTCTGAGAATTTTCCACAGTGATGCATAAAAAGGATATTGTTCCACATCACTATAGAAAGCTTCTTTGTTCGTTTAGTTGGTTGTGTAGTACTCCATTGCATGGATGGCAGTACCACATTCTTCATTTAACTAATTCTTTATTGATAGCCTTTTGGTTGTTTCTGATCTTGTTTTTGCCTTTTCTTGCACTTTATTTTGTATTCCCACCACAATAATGGCTAATTTAAACATAAACCATAGAGGGATCCTGAAAAGGTGGCAGCAAAGTAATGAATGTGTCAAAGACTGAGGGTCAGGTCAGGTGAGGCATCAGCGAACCGTCTTAACAGCTCTTGAAGTTGCTGGTAGGTTGGAGCTGCTGGTGGTAGACCACTGGATGGATCTTGAAACCGTAGAGTTTGGTCACAATCTGGTTGGTGGGCCTCTTTGTTCAGTAATTGGGTGTACCGTGAAGAGCATGTGAGGGAAACCAGGGCCAAGGTAGATGCCATCCATGTGTTGGTGCCTCAGTGACTTATGTGTGTACACATCCAAGCATTTGAGGCAGTAGAGCTTACCATGGCCTCGGCTGGGATGTCTGAAAGGCCACTGGGAAGCTTTGGTTGGTTTCCACAGTACACACAGGCTCAGTAGCCAAAGTCTTCCTGTTGGTACTCTTCAAACATCTGGGCAATGCCACAGTTGATGAGGATGTATTGTTATTCAGTCACTAAGTTGTGTCTAACTTTTTGTAATCCTATGGACTGCAGCACACCAGGCTTCTCTGTCCTTCACTATTTCCTAGACTTTGCTCAAATTCATTTCCATTGAGTCAGTGATGCTATCTAACAATTTCATCCTTTGCTGCCACCTTCTCCTTTTGCCTTCAATTTTCCTAGCATCAGGGTCTTTTCCAATGATTCAGCTCTTTGCATCAGGTAGCCAAAGTATTGGAGTTTCAGCTTTAGCATCTGTCCTTCCAATGAATATTCAGGGTTGGTTCCCTTTAGGATTGACTGGTTTGCTCTTCAAGGGACTGTCAAGAGTCTTCCCTATCACCGCAATTCAAAAGCATCAATTCTTCCTCAGTACTCAGGCTTTTTTCTGGTCCAGCTCTCACATCCATACATGACTACTGGAAAAACCATAGCTTTGACTATAAGGACCTTTCTTGGCAAAGTCATCTCTCTGTTTCTTAATACACTGTCTAGGTTTGAAATAGCTTTCTTTCCAAGGAGGAAGTGTCTTTTAATTTTGCAGTGATTTGGGAGCTCAAGAATAAAGTCTGTCATTGTTTGCACTTTTCTCCCCTTCATTTGCTATGAAGTAATGAGACCAGATGCCATGATCTTAGTTTTTTGAATGCTGAGTTTTAAGCTAGATTTTTCACTCTTCTCTTTCACCCTCAAGAGGCTCTCTAGTTCCTCTTCACTTTCTGCCATTAGATGGTATCATCTGCATATTTAAGGTTTTTGATATTTCACCTGGCAATCTTGATTCCAGCTTGATACATCCAGCCCAGCATTTTGAATGAGGTACCCTGCATAGAAGTTAAATAAGCAGAGTGACAATATACAGCCTTGACATACTTCTTTCCTAATTTTGAACCAAACCATTGTTCCATGTCCAGTTCTAATTGTTGCTTCTTGACCTGCATACAGGTTTATCAGGAGACAGATAAGATGGTCTGGTATTCCCATTTCTTGAAGAATTTTCTACAGTTTGTTGTGATCCACACAGTTAAAGACTTTAACATAATCAATGAGGCAGAAAGAGATGTTTTTTCCTGGAATTCCCTTGCTTTCTCCACGATCCAACAAATGTGGTCAATTTGATCTCCTGTTCCTCTGCCTTTTCTAAACTCAGCTTTTACATCTGGAAGTTCTCAGTTCATGTACTGCTGAAGCCTAGCTTGAAGAATTTCAAATATAAAGTGAGGATATAGCAGGTGTGGGTCCATCTGTAAAGCATGTTTGCTGCCTTTTCAGTCAGGTCATTCTTGTTGGTGTTGTCTTCCAACTCCCTAACCAGCTCCAGGTTCCAGATCATATGTAGTCTATAGTGAGGCACCTTCTCATTGAGTCCAGTGACACTGAATTTATCCTAGATGTAGTCTTCATCCGCTAAACCGAAGAATTCATTGCTAAGGAGCCCACAGAACCAGGAAATCCAGAATACCTCCTCTGAGCTGCTAGTGTTCATGTGACTGGACAGGAGCTGGGACCAGGAAGCCTGGGGGTGGGGTGGAGGAGGGGGCAGAGGGAAAGGAAGTTTCTGCTTCCAAGGAACCATGGCGATGGCTACAACACAGCCTGCAGACCCAACTGCAGTCTCTAATCTTTTTTATATTTAAACAGTTATAACCCAGGATCTCACCTGCTTCTTTTAAGTCTACTGCATTGGCAGGCAGGTTCTTTACCACTAGCACCACCTGGGAAGCCCTTTATTACAAACAATGCATCAACCAAAAAAACCTCATAGGAGTCGTTCTCAAACATACAAGTGTACTCATGGGACAAATACCTAGAGGTGGAATTGCTTTACAGATGGAGACGTGTTTGTAATTCCTGCTGCCATTAATCAAAGTGCATTCCTACCAGTTTTTACCCATTTATACTGTTACCAGCAAGTAATAGAGTGCCAGTCTCTGTATACCCTTGCACACAAGTTATCACACTTTGAGGATTTTATAAATTTGGTTGACTAGAAATTTTATAACAGTGTTGTCCTAATATAAATTAATCTTATTATGAGTGTACTGAACATCTCTTTATATGCTTAATTGTATCCTCTTTTATTTCATTTTACTGGTCTTGTCCCAACTTTTTGATTGGAAATTTAACTTCTTTATTTATATTTATTCTCATTTGTTAATATTTTTAGGGCATTAAAATATTTCTAAATATTGACTCTGTCCCTAAAATTCTTTATTATTATTATTATATTCTCACATTTTTAATTTTTGACCTTATCTCATTACTTTCCCATCCATGGAACAGGGATTTTGTTATTTGAATTTGTAAAAATTTACAGTTTTACAGTGTTGACATTAGGTGACATACAATTTCTACATTTAGAGAATGTATGGAAGTTTTAGGGTGATAACATGTTAGTTTGGGCACCTATGAGAATATTATGTATTCTTTATTCTTAGAATTTAAAATTCAACCTATGTCTATTACATAGCTCTTGGTAACCAAGGTGCATCTATTAGATATACCTTATTTTACTTGCAAAATGTACACTGTTACTTGTGTTTTATACACTAGAGGTATCATGGATTAAGAGTAGTGAACATTGCACTACAGAGAATGACTTCATATTGTTCTATGTAGTATTTAATCTCAGTATGGACTTAGGGATTCTTCCTATATACAAAGTATTCCAACTCATTACTGTTCTTAATTATTTTTATGTTCATATTGCTCCATATTCAGGAACTCCTTCAACCGAGACCTTGTATTTTGGGACTTCATCTCCTTCAGTGAAAACACATACATCCATCTTCATTTTTAGCACCTCCTCACTACTCACTTTGTTATACAAGAGGTTTCAGGTTCAGGTTCTACTTTTCTTTCTCCAGCATTAGAATCAGCTATTTCTCCAAGGTATCCTGTCTCCTTGTAGTGGGGAAAAGTATTTAAAAACCAGGATATGGATGCTCTGCATTCTCCTTGCTCCTCCTCATACACCATTGTTTCTAGACCCTTTCAGTGGATGTATATTTATAGATATACATATCTATATAAGCAATTTTCCTAGGGAAAGAGTGGAAATAGAAAGCATTAGAATTTAAACCTAATCCTGTTCTTTTTCAAAGGCTCAGCTGTCAACTTGTTTTTCCATTTATTTAATACGCATTTACTTTTTACTTATACTTTTTAAAAAATTTAATTTATTCAAACTGAAAAAGAAACCCACAGTATATCCATTTCTTCCACTCCCTCTGACCCTCACCTTTGGCTACCACCAATCTGTTCTTTGAATCTATTATCTCAAATGGTAAAAGTACAATAGATTTAAGTAAATAAATTTAAGTAAAATACATTATTTATATTGATTTTACCTGTTTATTTTTACTTCTATTAATGTGGCTACTATAAAATTTAAAATTACATATGTGGTCCATATACAGAATAAACAGTGATACACTAGAGGGTAAAAGCATGAGGATCCAGAAAACAAAAACTGCTAGAGAACACTTAGCCCACAAACTTCCCTTGTTTGTCTGTGCAATGTTTAAGCGAATTTAATTAGTAGAAAGAATTTTTATACATAGTAAATATATATTTTATAATATCATTTTGGAAATATTGATACCTGGCTTCTTTAGAAAAAATAGAAAATATGGTAGAAACACATTCATAAATTCACTTTGTGTGGCAAAAGTTTAGTGAAACTGACAGTGTCTAGCCTCATTTAAAGATCTTCATTTTGCACAGTCCAACTGCCAAAAAAAAAAAAAAAAGAAAGAAAGAAAAGAAATCACTCTACCAGACCTCTGAAGACATTCATGTTTGAAATCCTTGAGGCATATGACAGGATGATGTAAAAGAAGTAAGGATTTTATCCACGAAATTTGTTCTGGCAAATGTTCTCTACATTGGGTGGTTTCCATTCTTCTAGCTACAAAATTGATCAACATTTTATAAGGTAAAATTCCAGTGAGCATTTTAACAACTGCTCATAAATTGGGCAACAAAACCAGAACATCTTGTGTGTGGTACAGAAAATTCTAATTATATTTAATGTCAAGTCTACTCCTTTAAATCCGAAGAAACTCCCAGGTTTCTCTGCACTATTGGCCTACATGACAGGCTTTAATTAGCACAGATTTTTCACATTCATGGATAGATTAGAAATTTAGAAGTACTTAATGGAAAAGGTCTTTTACCTTGACCAGTCTGAAATTGCAGTTAGAGGACATTTGCTTGCTCTAAAGGCTGACTGCATACAAATATATGAATATTAACACGTGCATCCAAAAATGAAGTTTTAGGATTTTTACCAAAGGAATATTTATTTTGATCTGTTAACACCCTTGAAAATGTGAGTGGCACCTCTATGTAATAACTATGAATTAAATATAACTAGATTGTTTGGCATCCATTCAGGCATCATAGCTTTACTTTTGCCTGCTGAATTAAAGAAAATGAGGTGAAAAAAATGATCTTATTCATCTTCTACTCTAGCTTGCTCCATATATGTAATTTCCAGATGTAAAAAAAAACAAAAAACAAAAAACAGAAACCACAATGAAATAGAACTGGGAGGCCAGAAGGGGGAGCTCCCATCCTCTGAGATGACAGCAGACTTCAACAGGGAGAAGAAAGGCCTCTCTTTCCTGGCAAGGATTCGGCCAATGAAAAGCCATGGACTCTTGCTTATTTTAAATCTCCCAACTTCCTTTCCTATCTATAAAAGTATTCTCCTTCTCTTGCTCTGAGGAGACTTGCACATTGCTCACCAGGGTTGCAGATTCAGACCTGCAATTCTCTGTAACTCCTACGTAAACCCATCCTTGCTGGAGAAATACCTGGCATTCTGTTAGTTTCAGGTCAACATTTTAGTGGCCTGTAAGGGGGCCAGAGAAGACTCCCAAAGATTCCAGGGCTGGTGAGCAAATAGATTAGGTACTCCACAATTAGAGCCCATTGTCACTCACTGATTTTCTCATCAACCTTGAAGGTGAAGGTAAACCTTTCTTCTGAATCTGATATCATGCCCTCTTTGGCTCTGAAGCTCTCCAGGCTTCATTTGTTGCTGTTGTTCAATTATGTCTGACTATTTGTGATCTTATGGACTGAAGCACGCCAGGCTTCCTTGTACTTCACCATATCCCGGAGTTTGCTCAAACCCATGTCCATTGAGTCAGTGATGCCAGCCAATCAACTCATCCTATGTTGCCCCCTTCTTCTCCTATCTTCAATCTTCCCCATCATCAGGGTCTTTTCCAGTGAGTGGCTCTTCACATCATGTGGGCAAAAGTATTTGAGCTTCAGCTTCAGCATCAGTCCTCTCAATGTATATTCAGGGTTGATTTCCTTTAGGATTGGCTTCACTTGGGGTCTATTTAAAGATTTCATCTTTCTGTTTAAGGCCTTGATTTGTATTTGAGTACTTGTTTGGCATTTTTGTCTTGCTTGATATCAGACTGCTTAACTGATAACCTTTAGCCTATTCCCTTCAGAAAAGGAGCTGCTTCTTTTAAAGTTGGCTAGCTTTTGTCATATTCCTTCAGGAACAGGGGTTGTTTCAATGAAATAGTACTCAGTTTCTCAGCCTTATCCTCTTACCTTTTTTAATAGTCTTTTTAAACACTTTTTTTTTTAAATTTTAATTTGTTCTTTTGGTCACACCACCACAAGGCATGTGGAATCTTAGTCCCCTGACCAAGATCAAACCTGTGCCCCATGCATTGGAAGCATGGAGTCTTAACCATTTACAACCAGGGAATTTTCCTGGCTATTCCTTTGGAAGAGCTATTCTCTGGAATATGATTGAAAAAGCCTTCTTTATGGGTCCTCTGGAAGTGAGATCTTTCTTTTGAATTGGCTGGGATAGGCTTGCAAGTTGTATGCACTGAGCTATTTGTGCCGTACGCTGGTTACACAGTTTAAAAAGTATTCTTTACCCTACAGGAAAAACTTCTAGGAAATGGGATCCCTATTATCCAAGTATTAAAAGTCTTGATCCTTCCTCATATACAATTATAACCAAGTGGATCAACCTCATTAAAGGCAATTTAGAATAGCAGTGACCATTATGGGAAAATTTTGAAATTCTCAAACTTAATTTCCTTAAAACTGATTTGGACTACAATAGCCCCAAAATTTTCAGAACTGAGGAACGTTTATTTCAATTGATATTTTGAGACTTTCCAAAGTTGTCAGAAGTCTAAAATTGCCTCTCCACAAAAATAAGATTTTAAGATTAATTGAGGCATATAAATGATTAAAGAAAGATAAAATGAATTCCAAAGCCTCAGTCCCATTTTCCTTTGCTTCTTTGTATCAGGCTCTGCTTTGGGCACCAACAGTTCTCTCTCCCTTGGCTTCTTGTGGCCAGAGTCAGCGATCTTCCTTCTTTCCTTTTAGACTGCCTATGCTCCACTGGAGCAGGAAATGACAACCTACTGCAGTTTTCTTGCCTGGAAAATCCTGTGGACAGAGGAGCTTGGTGGGCTGCCGTTCATGGGATTGCAAAGAGTCGGACACAACTGAGCACACACAGACGCATCCACTATATCCTCAATTCCCTCATGCTAATTCTCCAACCAAACTTCCCCATTTCCTCCGAACTTGTCAGAACCTGTTCCTTTAAAATTAGGCCTTCTGAGGATTCAGAGGCTAAACTTTTCATTTCTTAACCTTCCTGGACTAAAACTGAAACTTCATCAAAGATTTTTCCCAAGTAAACTGAGATCCTCCCAGATTTGCTGAGAGGCTTAATATAGTCATTCAAACTATCACAACCTGGTTTCTTTCACTTAAGTCATCCAGTGCATATGTTTGCTATTGAAGGACAGGCCTGGCATTAAACAAAAATCGCTGATTGGGAAAATACTGAAAGGTCTCTAGATTTACAATTCAGAGACCAGCTAGCTAGCTTATTGTATGACTAGGCTTCAACAATTGCCAGGCAATTTTATCAAGCAGTTTCTAGATCTTTTCCTAAATCTGTTGATTGGAACAAAATTCAGGTTTGCACACAAAAATCTGACACATCTTCTTGTGCATATTACAATTGATTTCAGATTGCTTTTAAAGAAAACTTTGGTCTCTAGATGTTGATTTCACTCAGGTAGCTTTAACTTTAGTTTTATTAATATCCTGAAGAGAGAAAATTCCCTTCTGGTAAAAAGGACCAGGGTGGAATGGGAAACCATGTCCACTCCAGATTTAATCTGGCAAACCAGCTCTCTCATACTCTGGATGAAAGAAAGATCACCAAAATTCTTAATCCTCAAATCCAATAAAGAAGGCTCCTGAAAAAAATGAGAACCCTCTTAGTCTCTGCTCTTATTGCAAAGAACAAAGACATTAGAAAAGAGATTACTACAAAGGTAATCTCTTTAGGCATCTTCAGCCTTTCTAAAGTCCTCTCAGTTCTCTGTGATGTGACTCCAAGCAACTACGAGGCTCTTCCTAATCTTTCCTTTAAATCAGCCTAGAGAACATTTCCCCAGATTGGCGGTGCATCTCTTTTATTCCTAACAGATATCAGAGCCACAGTCTCAGTGCTCAACCCCATTACATCTGCCTCTGAGTACTAAGTTCAAAGAGTAAGACTCTCTAACCTGTTCTCTTTTGTTCAGATACATCCTTTGAGAGATGCACACCATTTTCTCCTTAATTCCTTTACCCCTAACTGTTTATTAGATGGACATTTCTTAATACTATACCAAAATTTATTTTTTCCCAAAAGGGGGAAATAATTCTAGGATTTGACAGTAATATCAGAGACACCAAATGAATTAAATAACTCTTTGGCATCTTTTATTTGTTCTATCTCTGGTGGTATAACAGCTGATTCTGGAAACATTGATCATTTGTCCCTGTTGAGTCAGCTACCACTTTCCTATGGACAAAATCTCCAATTAAGGCTGGCAAAATTTGCAGTGCATTTTCCATCAAGATTAAACAGATCCCTGAAAACTTCTTCCCAGAATTAATCAATAGCCTATAAATAAAGAAGCCCTTCAAGGTGTAAAGTGCATAATAGAAGATCACAAGGCTCAAAACTTCATTATCCCTATACTAGCCCCTGTAACATTCCCATTTGTACCAGTAAGAAAATCTAAGAGCCAAGGATGGGGGCTTGTCCAAGACGTGTGAGTAATAAACAACATAGATACTGTTGTTCCTAACTCATATGTTACTAAAATCCATATCCACTGAAAGTAAATTCTTTACTATAACTGATTTATGCAGTGCATTCTTTAGGATTCCAGTTGATGAAGTTAGACAATCTTTTTTTTTGTTTTCACCTGGGAAGAAAAACATTTTACCTGGACAGTGATACCAAGAGACCTCCTTATTTCTCAAAAATCCTGAAGGCTGATCCAGATGACCTAAATTTCCCTAGAGGGTCTATTTTGTTACAATATTGCAATATGTGGATGATTACTTCTTTGTTCTCCCTCTCAATGCCCCTTAGAAAGACAGCTTCCTCTTACTGAAGATTTTAGCATTAAACGGACATAAGTTTGGCAAAGAAAAATTGTCGTTTGTCAAATAAACAGAACAAGGGCTACACTTAGATCGAGATAGACTGCATGGTATCCTATTAATAATTTGAGGTGAGATGTGAAGATAGAGAAATAGCTACGTGAAGAGCAGAAGAATGTATCAAGCGGAGGAACAGCATGTTCAAAACCCTTGAGGCAGGAATGCTACTCAGCCTGTAGGTGATGGAGCAGGCCTGGCTGGGCACCATCATCCTGACTCTGGCATGGCACCTTTGCAACAAAGGCAGCTGGACCCCACTCTCCCAGGTGCTCTCCATATGCTTAGCATCAGACAGTCAGTCCCCAGCACTTACCTAAATCAACAAGCCTAGAGGCACTAACCCACCTCTGGTAGAAGAGATTTTGCTTCCCTTAAAAGAACTCAAAATATTCCTCTTATTTTGGCTTTAAAAAGCCTACCCCGTCTCCTATAGCCAACCTTCTCACCCAGAGCAGAGACTCTGCTACGTTGGCCTTCTTGCTGGGCGCTGGGCAAACTTCTCTATTCAGTGCTCATTCTTTTATCTCATTGCCTTTATTTTTTTTCTTCAATATTTGAACAGAAAGAGGTAGAAAACAACACAGATAAATCAAAGAGGTAGGAATTAAAGAATACAGGCACAGAAAGAGGTTTGGATCTCATTTTAATTATAAAGTCAGATTATTGAAGGGTATTAAGTGGGAAATGTGACAAATCCTATTTATATTTTAAGATGATTTTTTTTTTACTCTTACACAAAAAGAAAATGTTTGAAGATAGGTAGGAGTGAGAGAACAGCGACCAGGGATGTTACGGAGGGAGGTGCGTGTGGGTGTAGGAGTAAGTCTGAATTGCATGGATGTGAGGTCAATATGTTGAATTAGTATGATCAAGCTAACAATAAATGTTGTCAATTTCAACAATTGATGCGGAAAAAAAATCAATATTTATTGAGTGCAAGCTACTTTATATGTTTCCAACATTGAATCCTTCTACAACTCTATGAGCATGTGATTGAGCTTATTTTATAGTTAAAAAAATGCAGACTCACACAGGTTGCCTAAAGTCACATAGCAAGTAACTGAGAATTACTGTGTTTGCACTCTCACATATATAAATCCAATTAATTGCGGAGCATTGTTGACAGCCTGTTGTTTAGCGAACTTATACACTCTTACCCAGTGAAAGGAAAACAAATGAAGACTGAAAGACATCTTAGGTCTTTGTTTACTGTTAATAAAACACTTTTTGGAGTTACAAAATTATAATTCAAATGTCTAAGGTGTTTAATTTGTTATTAGCAATTGGATTTGTAATAGATATGCTTCAGTCCTATATTTAAAAGATAGCTTTAAAATTCTACATAAAGCTAATGGAGGAAGCCATGTTGAATCAAGCATGTATCTCCTTTAAAAATATCCCCAGCTGGATGACTCCAGCCTTTTCAAAGGTGGAAATGGGTAGGAGATAGTGGAAGAAATCAAGCCACAATCTAAATAAAGTACTATTGATTTGTTAGTAGCTTTGCTAAAGCTCTTTCTGTTGGATGACTAAACAACATGGGCAATAGTCAGGAAGATGGATTACTATCCTCATGGTTACGCAAGCAAATCACCTTTCGATCTGAACCAGGAACACTCTCTTACTGTGTACCCAGCCTTTTTGTCCTTTACCAAGGCTCCCAATCTTGGTGGATGTGAGAAAAAATTCATTTTGTGTCCTAATCACACCCTGTTAGCATATCTTTCATTCCACATGTCCTTGCTTTTTGTTTGTTTGATTTTCTATTTCAAACCAAGCTTTTGGTATTTGTATCCTTTTAGTGCAAGTTGTCGTTTAATAAGGCAAATTATTCTTAGCTTTAGAATGGAAAAACAAGCACATTCTGCCTTCTGTGAGCTTCCAATGGGGCACACAATCACCCATGCTGTGGGCAATTGGCTACTAAAATATGTCTGCCTCAAATGGTACATTGGAGTATGTAAATCCACCTTCTCAAAAACAAAGAAGCTTTCAATAACCCTGGATTTCATCTTCCATTTCTTACTTTCTGCCCCTGCTTCACACCCCATTCTGGGAAGATTGCCCCAGTGGAAATGTTTTCTTTATGCCTCAACCCCCCACTTCCACGAAATTAATTAAATGATGTCATGCCTCATTTTATCTGATTTGGAAGCAATTCATCACCCTTTTGCTGGCTGTATTAGTCCAAGCGATCAGCATATTAATTCATTTGTGAGAATAAGCTCAAGGGTAATTACAGTGAGGAGGTTTAATGCCTAAACGTGTTAATGTCTGTAATCAGAAATATTTTCTCAGTACGGAACAATTGTTAGAAAATTACTGCTGGATATGATTGCCCTAGTAGACAACAGACGCCATGTCAGGAGGGAAATAGCAAAAGCTTGTTTTGCAAGTACTGTATTATCAGCAAGTTCTCTCTTTTCTCCCTCAACAATATTTTCTGCTATGTTCAGCTCACGTATAGCCATCCTAGTTTTTACTCTTTACCTTGTTGACTAAGTAAAAAAGTTGTATTTGTTATGTAAAATGATCACAAGAGACAGGTTGGAATTTCCTGAAAGTCATACCCTTTTCTTATTCTTTCTCTTCTGGTGCTTTGATTTCTTTCTATATAAAATTATGAACTTAATAATTTCCTTTTACTTCCCAAAGTGTCCTAAAGTCTCTATTACCCAATTATTTTTCCTGTAGTGAGAAGATTCTTAGATCTAACTGAATATCAAAACCAAATATTCTTAACAGGGAGCAGTTCACAATAGGTTGAATCAATAACAATGGGAGAACTTGATTATTGATTATCACTCATTACTCTGCTAGAGCTATTTTGAATGTGAATTTTAATTTACTTTCTATTACTTTTTGCTTTTTTTTTTTTTTTTTTTGCTCAAAGCCTTATGATATAATGAAAAACAGAAATGAGGTCATAGTTACTGCCTTACATGGTATTGCTTTCCTAGACCTCTTTTACACATGAATGACATTGTATCTTGGGTTTCATTGGTGGGTCAGTGGTAAAGAATCCACCTGCCAATGCAGGAAATGTGGGTCTAATTGCTGGGCTGGGAAGAATCCTTGGAGAAGGAAAGGGAGTGCAACCCACTCCGGTATTCTTGCCTGGTAAATCTTATGGACAGAGGAGCCTGGTGGACTACAGTCCATAGGATTGCAAAAAGTCAGACATGACTCAGCAACTGAACATGCACCCATGGGATCATTTCTAACTGCAAGGAACAGAAAAAGCAATTCAATATTCTTTAGCAACAACTCATAAAGAAGATTGTGATTTTGATGGTATAACTGAAAAGTCCAGAAGTAGAAAAGTTTTCAGTATGTTTATATCAGGACTCTGGTTTTGCTTACTGTAATTCTCTGGTCTCCACATCATTATGTGGCTTTGCGCTCAGAATGACTTTCCATATGGTTCTAAATGACCATAATCCCAGTCCTTGGGCTTCCCAGGTTGCATTAATGGTAAAAAGCCTGCCTGTCAATGCAGGAGACATAAGAGATGTGGGTTGATCCCTGAGTCAGATCCCCTGAAGGAGGGCATGGTAACCTACTCCAATATTCTTGCCTGTAGAATCCCATGAACAGAGGAGCCTGGTGGGCTAGGATCCACAGTTTAACAAAGAGTTGGACACAGCTGAAGTGACTTAGCGCACACACCTCTGTCCTCAATCCTCACACCTCAGAGCCTTTATCTGTGTTTCCCCAACCATCAAGCAGAACTTACGGGCTCCTCTCTGATGAATCAACAAGAATAAAACACAATTCACTGAACCAGTAACTGTGGCCAAAAGAATGCTGGGCACTCACTGGTTTTGGTTAAGGATGCAAATAGAACCTAAGTCTGTCACTAAGGCAAGGAAAATATGGGTAACAGAAAGGGTTTATGGCATCAGGACCTCCAGTCCCAACCAAACTGCTTGACTCAAACACCATGGAAAAATCAGGAAAGCACAGAGATCTCAGTATACAAATAGTTTATTCATTTGAACAAAAGTGATAGAGAAATGCTTATAAATTTGATAAAATCAGAGATTCCAGTTTTTGAATTCTTGTTTGTCTGGAGTCAAAAGCAATCCATTCATGGTTCAGGAGAACAGAAACCATTCTATGTATTCCAAAAATGAGGAGCTTTAATATATCACCTGATGCAAATAGCCATCTCATTGAAAAAAAAAAAAAAAGAAAACCCAGATGCTGGGAAAGATTGAGGACAGGAGGAGAAGGGGATAACAGAGGATAAGATAGTTGGATGGCATCACTGACTGAGTGGATACAAATTTGAGCAAACTTCAGGGGATAGTGAAGGACATGGAAGCCTGGCATGCTGCAATCGATGAGGTTGCAAAGAGTTGGACATGACTTAGCAACTGAATAATGAAAAACAGAGGCTTTTACTCCTGGGGAAAGGCCATGGGTGAAAGTCAGGGAAGCTGCCATATGTTATTTCAACTTTAGCATTAAAGCCAGTCATTCTCAAGAGCTCTCTGTGAATCTCACATTTGCCTGCTCTCCAGTGTGAACTACCTCTGGAAAATAATGATCTCTTCTGTTCTTCCATCTTCCAAATCTCACTTAGGAGCTTCTCACTATCCAATTCTAACCAGGAACCAAAACAGGAAAGAGATTCTGGGAAACATAGTTCCTAGCTTTTCTTTTGTAGTGCCCTATAGTAAAACAATGGTACTACTGAGTTGACACAGATAATCCAACACATCCACTATCTTTAATGGTTTGTTGTTTTTTTTTTAAAGCTTCATTAGATGTTATTTATTTATTCAGCATAAAATTTACCCATTTAAAAACTACAATTCAGTGCTGCTGCTGCTGCTAAGTCGCTTCAGTCGTGTCCGACTCTGTGCGACCCCATAGACGGCAGCCCACCAGGCTTCCCCATCCCTGGGATTCTCCAGGCAAGAACACTGGAGTGGGTTGCCATTTCCTTCTCCAGTTCAGTGCTACACACACACAAATACACACACACATGCACACAATGTTATCCAATAATCACCCAATCTAATTGTCAAACATTTTCATCATCCCCAAAAAGGAATTCTTTATCTATTAGCAGTCATTTCCCTATCCCTGCTTTTTCCCACCTCCACAAACTACATAACTACTCATTTACTTTCTGTTCACTCACTCTGGACACTTTATATGAAAAGAATCATTATCATATATGATCTTTTCTTTAGTGTAATGTTCTCAACTTTCATTCATGGGTGACTTGTATAAGTACATTATTCTTTTTACGGCTGAATAGTATTTCATTTTATAGATATATCACAGTCTGTGCCTTCATCCCTCATTCCTCACTGTAAACATTTGAGGTGTTTCCTCTCTTTGATTATTATGAATAATGCTGCTTTCAACACACACTTACACATTGTTGTGTGGATGTACATTTTCATTTCTTTTGGCAATGACGTTTTCTATTGTTCAAAGTGCTTTCTACTGTGAGGCAGTCCCCCATGAGATTCTTGTGGTATCAAAGCTGTAAGATCTTGACTCATTTTTTAGCTCAGCCATTTCTCCGGATTGTTTATGTAGCTGGCTTGCTTACTACCTGAGATTCTTTAAGTTCCAGATTCCTCACCTGCAACATAAACCCACTGCCTGTGCGTCTGTCTAGGTCTAGTGTGCTGTCCCATGGACTTGGGGGTAGGGAAACTGCTACAATTCTGCTGATGCTCATGCCACCGGCTTTGCTGAAATAATCTTGGTCTGATCCATTAAATCTCTGTCTATATTCAGTGCTTATGGCAAATTGTACCCACTTTACTCCTTACCATACTCTCTGGGTTTGGAAGTATTAACTATTTCATATTAAGTTTCACTGGAATCTCACAACAAGCCTATAAGAATATTGAGGACTAGAAAAATTGGTCACTTGCCTTAAGTCACAAAACTAATTGAATCATTTATATCTACTACTTCCTTATGTATTTCTTAATGAGAAATAGTTAAGAATCTCAAAAAAGAATATGTCCCAATAACCTGTCCCTAGAGACTACCTTTAACCTAAGTAGAGATTGTAAAGTAATTCAGAGGACAAAATTATCACCCTAAAACTAAGCATATTCAGATTATCTTTATTTGATGTTTATTATATCTATAGGCTCCTGGTTTTTCCCATTTAATCTGTGTGTTTATTACTTTTCACCTCATGAAATCCTACATTTGAGTTGATTTACTTTTATGCAGAGTAAATATCTAAATTCCTGAAGTTTGCCTACATCTTTTGACTATATGATCTGTGACTTTTACATGTCCCTAAAAGCAGTGGCGCCCCACTCCAGTACTCTTGCCTGCAAAATCCATGGACAGAGGAGCCTGGTAGGCTGCAGTCCATGGGGTCGCTAAGAGTCAGACACGACTGAGCGACTTCACTTTCACTTTTTACTTTCATACATTGGAGAAGGAAATGGCAACCCACTCCAGTGTTCTTGCCTGGAGAATCCCAGGGGTGGGGAAGCCTGGTGGGCTGCCATCTATGGGGTCGCACAGAGTTGGACACAACTGAAACGACTTAGCAGCAGCAGCAGCAACATTTACAAACCTCTCTTGGAACAATGCTCCATAAAGGAATAATATTCTATCCTGATTTTAAAGTATCTAATTAACAAAACAATATAATGTCATGAGCCAATAGTAAAAATGAATTTTCAAGATGCCTCTATTTACTATATAAATGCCATTCAAATCAGTATTTATGGCAGAAAATTTTCTTGTGAAAAAATTTAAAAGTATTAACCAGAGAGATTTCTTGGTTTAATTTGAATTCTGCCAGCCTCAAGGATTCTTGTTGTACAAGGGGACATCCCATTTTGCTGTGTGGCACTGCTCTGTACTGCTGTTTATATAACCATGCTCTTTGCTTTAGTGCAGCTAACATGGAAAACATTTGCATGGAAGGATATAAAATGTGCAAAACAAAATAGAGGGTTTAATGGACTATTTATTTAAGTCAGAAACTTTAAGCAGTTCAAGCTCAGATTCTTTGAAAATATTAAATTCACATGGCAGTTCTAGGACTGTAAATCCATGACTAAAGTGTAATGCATATGACAATGAGCTTTTATATAGGCATCAGAAAGCCAGTGCTCCTTTCTTTATTATCTCTCTGGACTTGGATAAGTCAATGAACCACTCCAGAAGCTCAGTTTTCTTATCTGCCAAACAGACTCATTCATTCATTCATTTTATTCCCTCACTCTACACATATTTATTCAAATTTAATAAGACCAGATTCTGTGTTGAGATTGATGAAGACAAATATGTAAATAAAGTCTTTTAAAAAGACTCTTGCCTGGAAAATTCCATGGACCGAGGAGCCTGGTAGGCTACAGCCCATGGGGTCGCAAAGAGTCAGACACGACTGAGCAACTTCACTTTAAAAAAAAAAAACTCACTATATAGTAAGAAACAAATTCTATAAATAAGGAATTCAGTACAATGAGAGCAATCAATATACAGAGGACAAATACGCGGGTAGGAATATGGAATTAGTGTATGAAAAGTGAGATGAAAAAATTTCACAAACGTCATAAAGAGTTTAGTCTCAAATCCAACCCAAAATTCAGATTGTAAATTTGCAAAAAAGAGAAGAGGACCCGTAAAGGGTTGTTAAATAACTAACTTTAAATGAGCCAACATTTATGACAAGGCTTTAAAAGTTTTTAAACTTCAATTAAGACAAGGTAAACACAATTGTAGTGAAATGAGCACAGATCAGTCTCGGAAATAAACCTAATCATAAATTTCTCTATATAAATTTGTACTAGAGTTCTTTGCAATAAGTATTTAAGTAATAGGAGTAGTAGGGCTAGGGTTTATTAGTTTTTAAAAATCACTATTATCATATAGTATAATTGTATAAGGGACAGATAGATACACATTAGGAAGGAAGGGAGAGAGGTGGGAAGAAAGGAAGGATTAAATTATAAAATGGCTAAAACTAAGAGGAAAATAAATCATGTTAAGAAGATGAAAAAATTCCAAAGATAAATATTTTGAATAGAATCATCAGGGAGGAACTCTGATAAAATGATTTTTGAGAAGAGGTTTCAATGAATAAGAAAGTAAGCAAATACAACATTTTGGAAAGATACTGCTTTAGCAAATGATGGTTCTGTATTTGCCAGCAACTGAAATTCCCTGTCTTTAAATCATATTGATGTATCAAAACTTCCATCTTGGGTTGATGTAATAGTCGGTCTTCAGTTTTACACTCGAGCTGCAACAAGTTACTAAAAAATGTCACACCACCAAGTAGCCAAGTAGAGAGGTCTTCCACTACCAACTCAGTCTGCCATTCAACGCAGTCTTGAGTGCAACCCAATATTCAAATTTCTACAGCCAGAATTCTACCCTAGTCTCTACCATGGCAACCTCAAAACTTCTTCATACTCTGACAAACTTTGAGCTTGCTAAACTCATCTCTTCCTCTTTCTTTCCTCCTCCTTTGTGTAAAATAAAATGTAAAATTGTGTAAATTAAATGTAAAATTTTTAAAACTGTATAGAATTCACAATTTAGGTACTCTTGCAAATTCGTGCTACAACAGGGTCTTGATCCCTGTCTCTTGTACAATGTCACGAACCTCCGTCCATAGTTCATCAGGCACTCTATCTATCAGACCTAGTCCCTTAAATCTATTTCTCACTTCCACTGTATAATCATAAGGAATTTGATTTAGGTCATACCTGAATGGTCTAGTGGTGTTCCCTACTTTCTTCAATTTAAGTCTGAATTTGACAATAAGGAGTTCATGATCTGAGCCACAGTCAGCTCCCGGTCTTGTGTTTTGCTGACTGTATAGAGCTTCTCCATCTTGGCTGCAAAGAATATAATCAATCTGATTTCGGTGTTGAACATCTGGTGATGTCCATGTGTAGAGTCTTCTCTTGTGTTGTTGGAAGAGGGTGTTTGCTATGACCAGTGTGTTCTCTTGGCAAAACTCTATTAGTCTTTGCCCTGCTTCATTCTGTATTCTAAGGCCAAATTTGCCTGTTATCCCAGGTGTTTCTTGACTTCCTACTTTTGCATTCCAGTCCCCTATAATGAAAAGAACATCTTTTTTGGGTGTTAGTTCTAAAAGGTCTTGTAGGTCTTCTTCAGTCAGTTCAGTTCAATCACTCAGTCATGTTCAACTCTGCGACTCCATGAATCGCAGCACGCCAGGCCTCCCTGTCCATCACCAACTCCTGGAGTTCAGGCAAACTCACGTCCATCGAGTCAGTGATGCCATTCAGCCCTCTCATCCTCTGTCGTCCCCTTCTCCTCCTGCCCCCAATCCCTCCCAGCATCAGCGTCTTTTCCAATGAGTCAACAATTTGCATGAGGTGGCTAAAGTATTGCAGTTTCAGCTTTAGCATCAGTCCTTCCAAAGAACATCCAGGACTGATCTCCTTTAGAATGGACTGGTTGGATCTCCTTGCAGTCCAAGAGACTCTCAAGAGTCTTCTCCAACACCACAGTTCAAAAGCATCAATTCTTCAGCGCTCAGCTTTCTTCACAGTCCAACTCTCACATCCATACATGAGACCTGAAAAACCGTAGCCTTGACTAGACGGACCTTAGTCGCAAAGTAATGTCTCTGTTTTTGAATATGCTCTCTAGGTCGGTCATAACTTTTCTTCCAAGGAGTAAGCGTCTTTTAATTTCATGGCTGCAATCACCAAATGCAGTTATATTGGAGCCCCCCAAAATAAAATCTGACACTGTTTCTACTGTTTCCCCATCTATTTCCCATGAAGTGATTGGACCTAATGCCATGATCTTAGTTTTCTGAATGTTGAGCTTTAAGTCAACTTTCTCACTCTCCTCTTTCACTTTCATCAAGAGGCTTTTTAGTAGGTCTTCATACAACCGTTCAACTTCAGCTTCTTCAGCGTTCTGGTTGGGGCATAGACTTGGATTACTATGATATTGAATGGTTTGCCTTGGAAACCAACAGAGATCATTTTCTCATTTTTGAAGTTGCATCCAAGTACTGCATTTTGGACTCTTTTGTTGACCATGATGGCTACTCCATTTCTTCTGAGGGATTCCTGCCTGCAGTAGTAGACATAATGGTCATCTGAGTTAAATTCACCCAATCCAGTCCATTTTAGTTCGCTGAGTCCTAGAATGTTGACGTTCACCCTTGCCATCTCTTGTTTGACTACTTCCAATTTGCCTTGATTCATGGACCTGACATTCCAGTTTCCTATGCAATATTGCTCTTTATAGCATCAGACCTTGCTTCTCTCACCAGTCATATCCACAACTGGGTATTGTTTTTGCTTTGGCTCCATCCCTTCATTCTTTCTGGAGTTATTTCTCCACTGACCTCCAGTAGCATATTGGGTACCTACCGACCTGGGGAGTTCCTCTTTCAGTATCCTATCATTTTGCCTTTCTATACTGTTCATGGGGTTCTCAAGGCAAGAATACTGAAATGATTTGCCATTCCCTTCTCCAGTGGACCACATTCTGTCAGACCACTCCACCATGACCCACCCATCTTGGGTGGCCCCACACGGCATGGCTTAGTTTCATTGAGTAAGACAAGGCTGTGGTCCATGTGATTAGATTGACTAGTTTTCTGTGATTATGGTTTGTGTGTCTGCCCTCTGATGTCTCTTGCAACACCTACAGTCTTACTTGGATTTCTCTTACCTTTCACTTAGGGTATCTCTTCATGGCTGCTCCAGCAAAGTGCAGCTGTTGCCCCTTACCTAGAACGAGGGGTATCACCTCACAGCCGCCCCTTCTGCCCTCATTTAACTTAGTTAAGTAAATTAGTTTATTTAATATATCATGACATTGTGCTAGACTCTGGAGATACATTAATGAGTAAAATTTAAAATAAAATAAAGACACAGTGTATGACAATCAAATAATGACACTACTAGATATCACATTTCAAACTGTGATTCATGTTTTAAAAGAAAAACAGTGTTGCAAAGAGAAGTCCTCTCCTTTAAAAACTAAGATAATCTGGAAATTCAGGGAACACATCCCTAATGGAACAAAAAGCATCAGAACAGTGAATGTGGAGGGAAGATTTTCTGGTGCAGGGAGCAGTGTGTGCAAAGTCCATAGTGCTAGAGAATTCTACAGTGATATCTCTGGGGTAAAGAAAGCAAAGGGGTGTAGGAGCAAGAGGCCTGGGGAAGCGGACAGCTGTTTATCTAGAACAAAAGGTAATCATAGTCTATCTTAAGGAGGGAAATGGTGCTATCAGCTTTAAGTTTGGAAATATTTCTTCTAGCATGGCAGAGGGCGTGAACTGGAGGATAGGAATAGATGCAGAAAGATCAGTTATTCCAGAATTTAGAAATCCGGGGGTAAAACATGATGGTGTATTCATCTAAAACGGTGGCAGTGATAGGAATTGCTTCAGGATAAATTTATGACAGCAAAATGAAAATGTGTGTCTATGATTGGATGAAGGAAGGAAATATGAAGCTTGATACTCAGTTTTCTGGCTTTTACAACCAAAATATAGACTGACTGAGGTGGGGATGTCTTGAAGAGGACCCGAATGAAAACAATAGGTGGTCACCACATAAAGTTTGAGTTCCACAAGTTCCATTTCCAATACCTTAGCTATCTTCCCCTTTCTTGCCTGAAATCCTCCATAGAATCCTGGCACCGAGTTGCTAGGAAAGGAAGGTGTGAAAAATACATTGTTTTAAATTGAATTTTGCATATACTTTCCAATTGAAAATATCTACATATTTTAAGCATTTTTTAAAAGTTTTATCTTTTAGGAAGTTATTTTTTAAGCAATTTCATGGAATGTTGATGAAATTAAAAGTTACCTTGACTCAGATTTTTTCCATATTGGGTTTGGTTTATTGGCCTTTACATCACTCCCTGAATTATTATTCCTCCCTTAAACCTGAGTTTAAGGGAGGAATAATAATAATAAGCCAATTCTTGACAAAGAATAGTTCAATTTTTTATGAGATGTTGTGCCCAGCAGAGAAAGGAAAAGAAATCATCCAAGATAAGAACTTTGTGAAAAAGTGAATTAGGAGATTAGGAGGGAGCTCTTGTTTCCATGGTGACAACAATACTTCTATTATTCCTTTCAAGAAGAGAGGTGTATTTTGATTTACATGGTAGAAAATACTAGTAGCATGATATATCAATTTATCAAAAAATATACCATTACTGTCCTACAAGCTGGAATGTAAATGTTACCAGCTTTTTTTGTTAGTTTATAATTCAATATGTTTTGCCTAATGCAAACATAGCAGTCACTACTTAAAGGAAGTATTGGAAAATTTTAAGAAATGCTAAGATTTTCTACAGTATAAAGGTCATAAAAAGTCAACTTGTTTTCAAATATGAGGTTTTCTTTTGAAACAACTTTTAAAAATAAAGATTAATTTAGATATCTGACCTAGTGAAATTTTCTCAGTATAAAATACAAATAACATTGTTATTTAGTTCAAAATATTAATGAAATTGAAAAAATCATAATAATGCAAGCAAGTTCCATAATACTAAGTGAAAATGTAATTTATTATCCAGTCAGGGACTTTTGGAGTGTAAAATGGGATAATAAAAATAATTTTGAAATATAGACTTATTTAAACAAATTTATTGAATAGCAAATTGGCTTAACTGTATTTGTAGATTTTTAAATTCTAAAATTGCAAATATAACATAATTTCATGAATATTAATGGAAAACTCTTATTGTTGTTGCTGTTATTCAGTCACTAAGTCATGTCCTACTCTTTGTGACACCATGAAATGCAGCATCCAAGGCTTCCCTCTCCTTCACTAAGTGTTAGATCAAGCTCATGTCCATTGAGTTGGTGATGCCATCCAACCATCTTAACCTCTGTTGCCCTCTTCTCCTCCTGCCCTCAGTCTTTCCCAGAATCAATCTTTTGCTATGAGCTGGCTCTTTGCATCAGGTGGCCAAAGTGTTGGAGCTTCAGCTTCAGCATTAGTCCTTCCAATATCCAGGGTTGATTTCCTTTACAATTGACTGATTTGATCTCTTTACTGTCCAAGGGACTCTCAAAAGTCTTCTCCATCACCAGAATATGAAAGCATTAATAAAATCAGCCTTCTTTATTGCTCAATTTTCACATCCATATATGACTATTGAAAAACCGTAGCTTTGACTATATGGACCTTGGTCAGCAAAGTGATGTCTCTACTTTTTAATATGCTGTTTAGGTTTCTCATAGCCTTTCTTCCAAGGAGCAAGCATCTTTTGTTTTCATGGCTGCAGTCACCATCCTCAGTGATTTTGGAGCCCAAGAAAGTAAAATCTGTCACTGCTTCCACTTTTTCTCTTTCTATTTGCCATGAAGTGATGGGACCAGATGCCATGGTCTTAAGTTTCTTGAATGTTGAATTTTAAGTTTTTCATTATCCTCTTTCACCTTCATCAAGAGGCTCTCTAGTTACTTTTTACTTTCTGGCCTTAGAGTGGTATCATCTGCATATGTGAAGTGTTGATATTCTACTATCAATCTTGATTCCAGCTTGTGATTCATCCAGCCCAACATTTCACATGATGTACTCTGAAAAGAAGTTAAATAAGCAGGGTGACAACATACACCCTTGAAATACTCCTTTCCCAATTTGGAGCCAGTCTACTGTTCCATGCCTGGTTTGAACTGTTTTCTCGTGGCTTGCATATGGATTTCTCAGAGGCAGGTAAGGTGGTCTGGTATTCCCATCTCTTTAAGAATTTTCTTCAGTTTATTGTAATCCACACAGTCAAAAGCTTTAGCACATTCAATGAAGCAGAAGTAGATGTTTCTTTGGAATTCCCTTGCTTTTTATATGATCCAGTGGATGTGGGCTATTTGATCTATGTTTCCTCTGCCTTTTTAAATCCAGCTTGCACATCTGGAAGTTTTCAGTTCAAGTACTGTTGAAGCCTAGTTTGAAGGATTTTAAGCATTAATCTTGCAAGCATGTGAAATAAGTGCAGTTGTGCAGTAGCTTGAACATTCTTTGGCATTGCCTTTCTTTGGGATTGGAATGAAAACTGACCTTTCCAGTCCTGTGGTCACTGCTGACTTCCCCAAATTTGCTAGCATATTGACTGCAGCATTTTTAATAGCATTGTCTTTTAGGATTTGAGATAGCTCAGCTGGAATTCTATTCTATCACCTCTACTAGCTTTGTTTTGTAGTAACACTTCCTAAGGCCCACCTGACTAAAAACTCCAGGATGTCTGGCTCTAGGTGAGTGATCACACCATCATGGGTTATCTGGGTCATTACAAACTTTTTTGTATAGTTCTGTGTATTCTTGACATCTCTTCTTAATTTCCTCTGCTCCTGTTATGTCATTAATGTTTCTGTCCTTCATTGTGCCCATCTTTGCCTGAAATGTTCCCTTGGTATCTCCAATTTTCTTGAAGAGATCTCTAGTCTTTCCTATTTTATTGTTTTCCTCTATTTCCTTGAATTGTTCCCTTAAGAATGCTTTCTTATCTCTCCTTGCTATTCTCTGGAACTCTGCATTGAGTCTAACTCTCTCATTTGGGAGAAGGCAAAGGCAACCCACTCCAGTACTCTTGTCTGGAAAATCCCATGGATCGAAGAGGCTGGTAAGCTGTAGTCCATGGCATCACGAAGAGTCGGACATGACTGAACAACTTCACTTTCACTTTTCATTTTCATGCATTGGAGAAGGAAATGGCAACCCACTCCAGTGTTCTTGCCTGGAGAATCCCAGGCATGGGGAATCCTGATGGGCTACCGTCTATGGGGTTGCACAGATTCGGACACAAGTGAAATGACTTAGCAGCAGCAGCAACAACCCTCTCATTTACCTTTTACTTCTCTTCTTTTCTCAGCTATTTGTAAGGCCTTCTCAATCATTCTGCCTTCTTGCATTTCTTTTGTTGGGGGATGATTTTAGTCACTGCTTCCTGTATGATGTTTTGAGCCTCCACCCATAGTTCATCAGGCACTGTATCAGGTCTAGTCCCTTGAATCTAACTGCCACTCCACTGTATAGTCGTAAGGGATTTGATTTAGGTCACACCTGAATGGTCTAGTGGTTTTCCCTACTTTCTTCAATTTAAGCCTGAATTTTGCAATAAAGACCTCATGATCTGAGCCACAGTCAGCTCCAAGACTTTTTTTTTTTTTTCTTTTTGGCTGACTGCCTAGAGCTTCTCCATCTTCAGCTGAAAAGAATATAATAAATGTAATTTCAGTATTGACCATATGATGATGTCTGTGTGTAAATCTTCTCTTGTGTTGCTGTAGAGGGTGTTTGTTTGGCACTAGTCTGTTCTCTTGGCAAAACTGAGGGCCTCTGCAGAGGTGTGGGTTGGCAGTGGCCTGCCACCCAGACAGGTACATTGGCAGCAGTCTTGAAGGGTACATGTTGGCATAAGTCCTTTTGGAGGTCACCTGTAGCCCTACCATAGAGCCTGTAGACTCCAACACTGGGCCACCTCAGGCCAGATATCTGGTTAATATTGTACAATATTAATTTTTATATAATATTACAGTATTAATACTGTACAATATTAATTTTAATAGTTTGCTATTGAACATTAAATTATATATGAAAGGTAATTAGCAATATCTCATGTCTCTTTTACCAATTCTTTCCAGCTGAAACAATGCCTGTCTTAAAAGATAGCATGTAAGATGCCCACAGGTAAAGCATCTCTAGACACAAACAGTTGAGAATATCTGACCCATTCCTATCTTGATTGGTGATGGTAGAAGTATTTAAGGCTGCTGCCTTTGCTGGCCACTTGTAAAAATTATGCCCACTCTGGCTCTTGAAATGCTTAGAATTATGAGATCAAGAATCAGTGAGAAACCTGGCAAACTATAACTTAGGTGTACATAAAGTATATGTGGAAAATAGAAGTGGGGCAATTTTTTACAGTGTATGGAAAGTAGCTCAAATGTTCTTGCTGTAGTGGGTTTTGCTTTTAATTGTATGATGTCAGTCTATAACTCTTTGCTTAATTGTTCATGAATGCTTTTTTTATTTGACAATAATTCCTTTTGGTAACAGTAAGCTAAAATAAAAGCCTATGACAATGAGTACTTAAGTACTGAATTTCCTTTTCTCAAGGAAGCCTAGAATGACTTTTAAAAATCTACAGCAGAAGGGACAGATCTCCTAGACCTCAAACACAACAGTCTCCTCTTGCATTTCTTCTTGGAGGTTACAGAACATAATGGAAAGGGACATAAACATCAACTGTCCCTGTATCATTTACCTAGCTCTCAGCTGCACCTTTGGAAAACTCAGCAGTGGCCACAGGACAGGAAAAGGTCAGTTTTCGTTCCAGTCCCAAAGAAGGCAATGCCAAAGAATGCTCAATCTACAGCACAATTGCACTCACCTCACATGCTAGCAACGCTTCAACAATACTAGAACTGTGAACTTCCAGATGTTCAAACTGGATTTAGAAAAGGCAGAAGAATCAGAGATCAAATTGCCAACATCTGTTGGATCATTGATAAAGCAAGAAAGTTCCAGAAAAAATATCTACTTCTGCTTTATTGACTATGCCAAAGTCTTTGACTGTATGGATCACAACAAACTGTGGAAAATTCTGAAAGAGATGGGAATACCAGACCACTTGACCTGCTTCCTGAAAAATCTGTATGCAGGTCAGGAAGCAACAGTTAGAACTGGACATGGAACAACAGACTGGTTCCAAATAGGAAAAGGAGTATATCAAGGCTGTATATTGTCACCCTGCTTATTTAACTTATATGCAGCGTACATCATGAGAAACACTGGGCTAGAAGAAGCACAAGCTGGAATCAAGATTGCCAGGAGAAATATCAATAAGCTCAGATATGCAGATGACACCATGCTTACATCAGAAAGTGAAGAAGAACTAAAGAGCCTCTTGATGAAAGTGAAAGAGGAGAGTGAAAAAGTTGGCTTAAAGCTCAACATTCATAAATCAAAGATCATGGCATCTAGTCCCATCACTTCATGGCAAATAGATGGGGAAACAGTGGAAGCAGTGTTAGACTTTATTTTCTTGGTCTCTAAAATCACTGCAGATGGTGATTGCAGCCATGAAATTAAAAGACGCTTACTCCTTGGAAGAAAAGTTATAACCAACCTAGACAGCATTTTAAAAAGCAGAGATGTTATTTTGCCAGCAAAGGTCTGTCTAGTCAAGGCTATGGTTTTTCCAGTAGTCATGTATGGATGTGAGAGTTGGACTATAAAGAAAGCTGACTGCTGAAGAATTGATGCTTTTGAACTGCGGTGTTGGAGAAGAGTCTTGAGAGTCCCCTGGACCAGGAGATCCAACCAGTCCACAACCTAAAGGAAATCAATCCTGAATATTCATTGGAAGGACAGATGTTGAAGCTGAAACTCCAATACTTTGGCCACCTGATGCGAAGAGCTGACTCATTTTAAAAGACCTTGATTCTGGGAAAGATTGAAGGTGGGAGGAGAAGGGGACGATGGAGGATGAGACGGTTGGATGGCATCACCAATGCGATAAACATGAGTTTGAGTAAACTCTAGGATTTGGTGATGGACGGGGAGGCCTGGTGTGCTGCAGTCCATGCGGTTGCAAATAGTCAGACACGACTGAGCTACTGAACTGAACCGCTGCACCCTCCTTCCCACTCCATTGTCACCACCCTGTGCAGGCTCCTCTCATCTCCTTGATAAAGTGTTGCTAAAGTCACATCAATTTGTCTGCTTGTCTCCTCTTTCACTCATTCAGTCAGTTATCCTCTTGCAGTCAAACAGCTACCTGGTTACATTTACTGTCAAAAATACATGAAATACACATCTTGTCATCTTTGTTCACATAGTTAGATCATTTTCATGTTTCAAATATGACTTTAGATTTACATACTTCTCATAAGTCTTCTCTGAATGCCTAAATCTGAGTAAAACCCTCTGTGCTTCCACTGGCCCAGGTTACCCCTGTGGCTCAGATGGTAAAGAATCTGCCTGCATGCGTGAGATCCAGGTTCGATCCCTGGGTCAGTAAGATACCCTGGAGAAGGGAATGGCCACCCACTCCAGTATTCTTGCCTGGAGAATTCCATGAACAGAGAAGCCTGGCAGGCTACAGTCCATAGGATCACAGAGTCAGACACAACTGGGCGACTGTCACTTCACTTCACTTTAAGAATGGAATGATTACTATCACTCCTTCAAGTCAAGTGTTGAGGTCCTTAACCCTCTAAAGTGATGGTATTTGGAAGTAGTATCTTTGTAAAGTAATTAGGTTTAGATGATTTAAGAAAAGTGAGGCCCCTGTGATGTTGTTAATGTCCTTATCAGAAGAGGCAGAAACCAGAGCTCTTTCTCTCTCATATTAGGACACAGGCAGAAGATGGGTGTCTGCAAGCCAGGAAGAGGATCCTCAGCAGGAACCAAGTTATCTGATATGTGCATCCTGGATTTTTCAGCCTCCATCACTGTGAGAAATGGATTCCTGTTATTTAAGCAATCCCTTCCACAGTATCTTGTTATCATAGCCCAGGGAGACCAAAACACTCCATTTATGTCTTCTATGATGTTAAATAAGTAAATACATGGGATTATGATGAAAATTGCAAATATTGCAAATATTCAACCTAGAGGCCTGCATTACCATGTTTATTGATAGAAATTTCAGGTGCCTAAAACCCTGTGAACCTATTTTCCAGAGAAGCTTTGGATACTGGGAGTACCAGGGTAGAGTTGTACAACAGAGGTTTATTCTAAAGACATGTCACCCATTTATGATTGACTAATTACCTCTCATTCAAGTCTGAGTTTAATTTTCATATCTATTAGCTAATAAGGATACAAAAAAGCCAAAAGATTCTTAGATGTTATAAAAATTTTAATATTCTCACTACCAAGGCTAAAAGCATACATTTCCATTTCAGGAATGGTGATGGAGAAATGGAGACAAAATACTTCATGAATAGTTAGACACAAAGTGACAATGAAAATAAGATACATGGGTCTCAGTAACTAGTATGGGAGATATATGATTATAGTAAAACAAAGTGGATTTAGATACTGAAAAGGACTTAATACGAAAAGATAGAGAATTTCAAAACTCATCTCCCATGGCAGGGAAAAGTGGAATAAAAAAGTGGTCCTGGTTTAGATAATAAATAAAATCCTTGATGAACAAATTCAAACAGAAAATTATATAGGAGCATAGATGGGCTTCCTTAGTGGCTCAGACACTAAAAGAATCTGCCTGAAATGCAGGAGACCTGGTTTGATCCTTGGATCAAACCTTGGGGGAAGATTCCTTGGAGAAGGCAATGGCAATCCACTCCCATATTCTTGCCTGGGAAATCCCATAGACAGACAAGCCTGGCAGCTGCAGTCCAAAGGGTGACAAAGAATCATATGTGACTGAGCAGCTAACACATAGATGGAGGAAGAAAAAGAGAAGGAGTGAAAGGAAGGAGGAAAAAAGTAAAAGTATGAGTTAATAAAAAGGTGGTGAAACTGAAAGTGAAGTCACTCAGTCTCTCACTCTTTGCGACCCCGTGGACTATAGCCCAGCAGACTCCTCCATCCATGGGATTCTCCAGGCAAGAATACTGGAGTGGGTTGCCATTTCCTTCTCCAGGGGATCTTCCTGACCCAGGGATTGAACCCAGGTCCCCCACATTGCGGGTAGATGCTTAACCTCTGAGCCACAAATGCCATGCATCAAGGAGAATGAAAAACTCAAAATCTAGTAGCATGTGCTTTCTGCAGATGGACCGCTAATTTTAAGTGATTTCAATATCCGTTTAACATAATCCAACAAACTCTAACAGTGCCTTTAGGATTTGCTTTTATTTAAATTGTTTGTTAATTTTATTATAGCTGTATAATATAGTGATTTATGCTCATAGGTATGTGATGAAACTACTTGAGTCAATTTATTTCTTACTGTCAGTTTTTAGTGTCTTCCTCAAGTCTTTTCATGTAAGAGACATCCTTCCTTCCTATTTTTCACTTTTATGTTCTTTGATACCACTGAGCCTTCTCCTATTGGATTCTGTTCCCATATAACACTACTGTTTGCAAACAACTTAACAGCTTTGGGGAAGGCAATGGCACCCCACTCCAGTACTCTTGCCTGGAAAATCCCATGGATGGAGGAGCCTGGTGGGCTACAGTCCATGGGGTCTCTAAGAGTCAGACACGACTAAGCGACTTCACTTTCACTTTTCACTTTCATGCATTGGAGAAAGAAATGACAACCCACTCCAGTGTTCTTGCCTAGAGAATCCCAGGGACGAAGGAGCCTGGTGGGTTGCCGTCTATCGGGTCGCACAGTCGGACACGACTGAAGCAACTTAGCTGCAGCAGCAGCAGCTAACAGCTTTAGTCTTATAAGGCTTAATTATCTCTGAATAATTGTTGCAAACAGTATGTCCCAGTACAAGGAAATAGTTTTTAGATCTACCATGTGAATCAGTGAGAAGTCACACTTTTGAGAAATAAATAAACCAGAGGGATAAACATAGCTTTCATATACCTTAGATCAATGTTGCTTTAAACAAACAAACAAAAACAAGTACAGAGGCATAATATGAGTTCATATCTCAAAATAAACAACAAACAAGCAAAACACTAAGCAATTTCAAGGGAAAAATAATTGTCCATTGGCCAAGAAGAGCCAAGAAAGGAAAAAAGTATAATCTGATATTGAATCTATCCTAGCAGCTTGTTAGTGTATAGAATAAAATTTCCAAAGACTGAATAAAATTACCCAGTAGGGTACACTGACATTATTTTGAATCTGAATTTAGCAAGACTGATTATCCATACCAAAGCTCTTTGATTCTTTTTATACTCCTTGATGTGTTATGCTAACCTATCCTGAGATTTATAGTTTTATATTTCTTTGGTGGATATTGTTGAAATGGATTCAATTTATAATAAAAAATCTTACAGCTTAAATTTAAAATGGAAAAGGGAAAAAGCCTTCTTGATCTCTTCTACACACATATCTACCAGATGGGTAAGATGTCTTTAAACTAAAATCTGATATGTTAGTGCTCTGACTAATGCTTCTTAAATCTGAAAAATAAATTCATGACTGTACTTTAAAACCATTTGTGCAGTGTTCACAGGAGCCATCTCCATTACAACATTATTTCTGAATTTTTCATCTGCTGCCATGGGCTGTTCACATTTTCTACATCCATCTATTACTCCCAGACAGCTTACTTCAGCAAATTGAAGTGGTTGTATAAAAAGAAAAAAAAAATTCTATGGTCATGAGTGTCTGGCCTTGATGTTACCCAAACTTTTATGAAAATCTAGGAAGTAAGAAAAGGATACAGAATTTTTCTTTAGAAGTGACACTGAAGATACAGACTGGTTTTTATGTGTTAGGTATTCAATGCTTTCATGCCTCCATGTTAAGATGTAAAAAAACATTTACAAGAGACAAGAAAATCCTTCTTGATTCCAGTCAAATTGAACTTCGAAATTCTTTTTCCTTTACTGAGTTATTCTTTAATCCTACACAAAGCCATACCCAAGCAAGCAGTGTGCTTTGGAATATGTGTAAGCTATTCCATCCTGAGTACGAAGTAGAGAATCGTCATGTCCTCATTGGAACATCTTTCTTCTCTTCCTTTCCTGATATTTTTCTCATCTATCATATCTCATGGTCATCAGTTTTAGCATACTTTTTGCCCTTTTTGTAACCTCTCATTATTTTATGAAGGATTTTTGTGTGTTTCAACTGGTCTGGGAAAAGCACATCTTTGAGTAGATCCAGTGAGCCTTTATCGCTATAGTTTTTCAGTTGCTAAGTCATATCCAACTCTTTCTGACCCCATGAACTGTAGCACATCAGGCTTCTCTGTCCTTTACCTTATCCTGGAGTTTGCTCAAACTCATGTCCACTGAGTCAGTGATACCATCCAAACATCTCGTCATCTATCACCTCTTTCTCCTCTTGCCCTCAATCTTTCCCAGCATCAGATTCTTTTCCAATGAGTTGTCTCTTCATATCAGGTGGCCAAACTATTGGAGCTTCACCTTCAGCATTGGTCCTTCCAATGAATATTCAGGGTTGATTTCCTTTAGGATTGACTGGTTTGATCTCCTTGTTGTCGAAGAGCTCTCAAAAGTCTTCTCCAACACCAGTTTGAAAGCATCAGTTCTTCAGCACTCAACCTTCTTTATAGGCCAGCTCTCACATCCATACATAACTACTGGAAAAACATAGCTTTGACTATATGGACCTTTGTTAGCAAAATGATGTCTCTGCTTTTTAATATGTTGTCTAGGTTTGTCATAGCTTTTCTTTCAAAAGACAAGCATCTTTTATAATTTTGTGGCCATAGTCCCCATCTGCAGTGATTCTGAAGCCCAAGAAAATAAAATCTGTCACTGTTTTCATTTTTCCCATATCTATTTGCCATGAAGTGATGGGACCAGATGCCATGATCTTCATTTTTTGAATGCTGAGTTTTAAGTCAGCTTTTATTCTCTCCTCTTTCACCTTCATCAAGAGGTTTTTTAGTTCCTCCTTACTTTCTGCCATTAAAATGGTAACCTCTGCATATCTCAGGTTGTTGAGTTTTCTCTGTACTTACACATGAATAGCCATCATGACTGAGCCAGGTCAGAGTGGTTCCACTATAAATTCAACCCCCAGCTGTCCTGGAACTTCTACAAGGCTCATTCCTAGGTCTCCCCTGTCTCATTCTTAACTTATCTAAACTTCAGATCCCATCCCTGCCTATCCCTTCAACTGCTATCTATAAATAGAAGGTCTTTACATTTATATATTTTATTCTGACTTATCTCCCAAGCACTCACTAGCATATTGAGCTGCCTAAGGTGATGTCTCAAGGATGCTTGCAAAGCATCCTGTATAAAACTGAACTCATGGCTATCTCTCCCAAGACAAAAAGTGCTTTATTTTTAAAATGTTAGTCAAAGGCAACACCATCCATCTAGTTATGATAACCATGAATTCAGGAATTATCCTTAACACCTCTTTCTTCAGGAGCAAATTCAGTTACAAGAATATACATATCTACGTCCACATGTATATCTACCTGTGTGCTAGGCCACTTCAGTAGTGTTCAATTCTTTGCCACCCTATGGACTATAGAGGCCTGCCGGGGTCCAGCCCCGGTGGATCCAGGGTGATTCGAAGGTTGGGGGACGGCGTCGGCGTCTTTGGAAAAATACATATTTAATTACAGATATATAGAGAGATTAGAAATGGATAGTGTAGTAGGAGAATTAGTCGAGAAAAGGAGGCTGAATCCAGATGGGAATTCAGCCAGAGAAATGGGAGCAAGAAAGAAGCGACATGGGGGAATCAGTCTTTCTGGAAACTGATCCGATTTCTTTATTTTGGGGTTTGTTTATATACCTTTTGTTACACATAGGGATGAATACAGAGTCACGTGGGGGTCAGCAGTCCTGACCTTTATCAAAATCAGGTGCTTCACATAAATGTATTTAAAAAAAAAAAAGGTCTTAGGGATATTATATCATCTTCTGGCCACAAGTGAGACCTGCTGACATTTTATGATCCTTTCTTTCTGATAACCAAAAAACTTATTTTTTCCAAGGGTGTTTTTTCTTAAACCAGGCACCACCCTCCAAATAAAGTTACATTCCTACAGGGTGAGGGTGTAGTGAGTTACAATCAAGAAAGGAATCTATTTAACCCAAGGTTAACATGATTAATCTTAAAGGTTAATACTTATTTCTCCTATATGCTTAAACGTTAATACTTATTTCTCCTATATGTTAGTTATATTCATTATAAGAGCAGGGAATATGGAGATTTAGCAGCAAACATCAGCCCAACAAATGAAAATCCTTTCACCAATGTTCCCCTTAAGATCTATTTAGTCTTAAGATAGTGATAAAGTTACACTTTTACATAGCAAGGACACAGTGATTTATAACAAAGTACAGTGATCTGTTACAAAAGAGAAAATTCATTAACTCAAAAAGTCTAGTATTGCTAACCTTAAAAACGACTCTATTTCCTTTTCGATATTCCAAATACATTGATTAATATATTCCCAGGTGCCTAAGGATATGGAGGCCTGGCGGCAATCATTGACTCAACAATGAGAAAAGCCCTATGCTAATTAAGACTCTCAGAATACTCCAAAACTCTCTGTGCTGTTTATGGTTAAGAGGTAGTAAACAATCATGTGTATGGATAATCCTGTCACACAAGCTAGTCTGTCAGCAGAGAGGTTTGACCTGAAACACCCTTGTCACACCCAGGACAGGGAATTAGCAGCAGTTATTGGCACAACAAATGAAAAACCCTTCACCAATATAATTCCTAACCAACCCACTATACTAATAATTTCCAACTCCCAAAAGAATTTGCCTTTAGTAAGTCTAAAACATCTCTTGCCTCTCAGATTGGGAGGCTGTAAACAATCACATGTGGCCGGACGAACCTATACAGGTGGGCTAGATAACCTTCAGAGCAGTCCGTAAGCTGAAACACTCCTGTCACGCCCAGGAATTTTTATTGCCTTGGAGCTGCATGTTTACTCCTTCTGTGAGAGAAATGGTTATCAGGGAGAACATAAAACAGACTCTGGTTTTGGGGTAGATGCTCGGGAACAGGAGGTTTCCTGAGGCTTGATCACGCCTTTGCGTATGCCAAGCCTCCTTCCTCATGACCTTTGCCATGGCGGAGTTCCTCACGCTGGCCCTCGGCAGGGGCCAACTCTTCTGTCCATTGAGGTTCTCCAGGCGAGAATACTGGAGTGGGTTGCCATGCCCTCCACCAGGTTATTTTTTTGACCCAGAGATTAAATCCAAGTCTCTTATTTCTCCTGCATTGGCAGGTGAGTTCTTTACCACTAGCACCACCTGGGAAGCCCCATATGTATGTCAGTGTCTACCTATATCATCTTCACTTCCTTATATCACAATTACCACTCCTTATCTAAACTGCCATCATCTCTTAGTTGGACCACTGCAAACAGTCTGTCAACTGGTTCCAGCCTTTACTTTGGCACCCTTTAAACTGCTCCTTTCACTGCAGGTAGAATTGTTGTTGTTCAGTCACTAAGTCATGTCAGACTCTTTGTGACTGAACAATAACAACATGTAGAATAATAGATTCAAATGCAATTCTGGTAGCTTACTTTATCTGCCTAAACCCTTCAATAGCTTTCCAGTGTTTTTAGGAGAAAGGTCAAAATTCCTAATACTTTTTTAATGGTCTGAGTAGTCCAAACTTTATTTAGCTTCCAGAATCACCTCAAACTTCTCTCTACTTTCTTCTCATTAGCCAAAAACTCATCATTTCTCTGCCAGGAATCCCTTAGCCTGGTCCTTTATATATTCTATTCTCTCTCACTGGTATGCCCTCTTCTCCCTTTTTTATTCCAATTATTACAACTTACCCCTTTATATTTTAGCTAAAATATCAATTACTTGAGATTTTTTCCCTGGACACCCTACTGCTGCTAAGTCACTTCAGTCGTGTCCGACTCTGTGTGACCCCATAGACGGCAACCCACCAGGCTCCCCCATCCCTGGGATTCTCCAAGCAAGAACACTGGAGTGGGTTGCCATTTCCTTCTCCAGTGCATGAAAGTGAAAAGTGAAAGTGAAGTCGCTCAGTCGTGTTCGACTCTTAGCGACTCCAAGGACTGCAGCTTACCAGGCTCCTCCATCCATGGGATTTTCCAGGCAAGAGTACTGGAGTGGGGTGCCATTGCCTTCTCTGCTGGACACCCTGATTAGGTTCAATTTCCCATTACAAGCTTTCACAGAACCAAATAACTTTTTATCACACTTAACAATTTTGCAAATTGACTTCGTGTGTCTCTCCATTAGACTATAAGTTCCAAACAGCAAGAGATATGTCTGTTTTTGCTGTAGCATTGATTTTTATCCCGAGACTCTAACATACTGTTTATTTCACATGTCTGCAATTTGTATGTTTGTGTGTGTGTGTAAATAGATTATTGAAGCTAAAAGTAGAGATGGAAAAAGAATACACCTTTGTGGTTTGAAATCTTCATAAATTCTCCTCTCCTACTTCCTTACATTGTCATCAGATTGTCATCATCATCGACAATATTCACCAAATGCTTGCCGTGTGCCAGGTATTAGCATAAGGATTTTGCACGCATTAACCAATGGAGAAGGCAATGGCAACCCAGTCCAGTACTCTTGCCTGGATAATCCCATGGACAGAGGAGCCTGGGAGGCTGAAGTCCATGGGGTCGCAACGAGTCAGACACAACAGAAGGACTTCACTTTACTCACTTCATCACTGGAGGAGGAAATGACAATTCACTCCAGTGTTCTTGCCTGGAAAATCCCATGGACAGAAGAGCCTGGCTGGCCATGATCCATGGGGGTCGCAGAGAGTCGGATAAGACTGAAGTGACTAAGCATGCATGCACGCAATCAATGCATTATTTCACTTGCCCCATTTTTCTTAGGAGAAACTAAATCTCATCAAGGGTTATAAACTCAAAGCCAAGGTTGCCTGATTCCGCGCCTGAGATCATATTGTCACCCGAACTCGCAAGGCCTAACCTTACTTTCACCTTTTCTATATAACTGTCTCTATCCATAAAATTAGTGTGAGTTTATCCATGAGAATTAGTGTGTGTTTAGTGTTTAACCATCACTTTGATACCACAATCTACCACTAATTTAGTTCTCATTTTTAATTAGTTGTTTATGGTTAGCCTTTGTCCTTGAAGCAGTTACCAAGCCTTGTTTCTCTGTGTATCCCTAAACACACTTGGAATAGTCATTTAAAATGACAGATATTATACAGTTGTGAAGTATTGTATAAGTATCCTTCATTATTAAATTGGTGTTGGATATCAAAAAATACCCTCTTCCAACAACACAAGAGAAGACTCTACACATGGACATTACCAGACTGGTCAACACAAAATCAGATTGATTATATTCTTTGTAACCAAAGGTGGATAAGATATATATAGTCAGCAAAAACAAGACCAGGAGCTGACTGTGGCTCAGATCATGAATTACTTATTGCCAAATTCAGACTTAAATTGAAGAAAATAGAGAAAACCACTAGACCATTCAGGTATGATCTAAATCAAATCCCTTATTATTATACAGTGGAAGTGAAAAATAGATTTAAGGGACTAAATGTGATAGACAGAGTGCCTGATGAACTATGGATGGAAGTTAGTGACATTGTACAGGAGACAGGGATCAAGACCATCCCCAAGAGAAACAAATGCAAAAAAGCAAATGGCTGTCTGAGTAGACCTTACAATAGCTGAGAAAAGAAGAGAAGTGACAAGCAAAAAAGAGAAAAGGAAAGATATAGCCATGTGAATGCAGAGTTCCAAAGAATAGCAAGAAGAGATAAGAAACCCTTCCTCAGTGATCAGTGCAAAGAAACAGAGGGAAAAAATAGAATGCGAAAGACTAGAGATCTCTTCAAGAAAATTAGGGATACCAAGGGAACATTTCATGCAAAGATGGGCTCGATAAAGGACAGAAATGGTATGGACCTAACAGAAGCAGAAGATGTTAAGAAGAGGTGGCAAGAATACATAAAAAAACTACATACAAAAGGATCTTCACGACCCAGATAATCATGATGGTGTGCTCACTCACCTAGAGCCAGACATCTTGGAATGTGAAGTCAAGTGGGCCGTAGGAAGCATCACTATGAACAAAGCTAGTGGAGATGATGGAATTCCAGTTGAGCTATTTCAAATCCTAAAAGATGATGCTGTGAAAGTGCTGCACTGAATATGCCAACAGATTTGGGAAACTCAGCAGTGGCCACAGGACTGGAAAAGGTCAGTTTTCATTCTAATTCCAAAGAAAGGCAATGCCAAAAAGTGCTCAAACTGCCACACAATTGCACTTATCTCACAGGGTGGTAATGCTCAAAATTCTCCAAGCCAGGCTTCAGCAATACATGAACTTTGAACTTCCAGTTGTTCAAGCTGGCTTTAGAAAAGGCAGAGGAACCAGAGATCAAATTGCCAACATCTGTTGGATCATTGAAAAAGCAAGAGAGTTCCAGAAAAACATCTATTTCTGGGTTATTGAGTATGCCAAAGCCTTTGACTCTGTGGATCACAATAAACTGTGGAAAATTCTGAAAAAGAAGGAAATACCAGACCACCTGATCTGCTTCTTGAGAAATCTATATGCAGGTCAGGAAGCAACAGTTAGAACTGGTTCCAAATAGGAAAAGGAGTATATCAAGGTTGTATATTGTCATCATGCTTATTTAATTTATATTCAGAGTACATCGTGAGAAACACTGGGCTGGATGAAACACAAGATTGCCGGGAGAAATATCAATAACCTCGGATATGCAGATGACACCACACTTATGGCAGAAAATGAAGAAGAACTAAAGAGCCTCTTGATGAAAGTGAAAGGAGAATGAAAAAGTTGGTTTAAAGCTCAACATTCAGAAAATGAAGATCATGGCATCCGGTCCCATCACTTCATGGCAAATAGATGGGGAAACAGTAGAAACAGTGGCTGACTTAATTTTCTTGGGCTCCAAAATCACTGCAGATGGTGATTGAAGCCATGAAATTAAAAGACACTTACTCCTTGGAAGAAAAGTTATGGCAAACCTAGACAGCATATTAAAAAGCAGAGACATTACTTTGCCAACAAAGGTCCATCTAGTCCAGGGTATAGTTTTTCCAGTAGTCATATACGGATGTGAGAGTTGGACTCTAAAGTAAGCTGAGCACCAAAGAACTGATGCTTTTGAACTATGCAGTGTTGTAGAAGACTCTTGAGAGTCCCTTGGACTACAAGGAGATACAGCCTGTCCATCTGAAAGGAAATCAGTCCTGAATATTCATTGGAAGGACTGATTTTGAAGCTGAAACCCCAATACTTTGGCTACCTGATGGGAAGAGTTAACTCATTTGAAAAGACTCAGGGTCTTTTCAGACATCAGGTGCTGGGAAAGATTGAAGGTGGGAGGAGAAGGGGATGACAGAGGATGAGATGCTTGGATGGCATTACTGACTCAATGGACGTGAGTTTGAGTAAACTCTGGGAGTTGGTGATGGACAGAGAGGCCTGGAGTGCTGCAGTCCATGGGGTTGCAAAGAGTCGGACACCACTGAGTGACTGAACTGATCAAAAAATAATAATTCTTAAAGAAATCCTGTGATACCTGTTAATTAAGTGTGTGTGTGTGTGTGTGTGTGTGTGTGTGTTAGCCACTTAGTTGTGAGACCCCATAGACTGTAGACCACCAGACTCCTCTGTCCATAGGAATCTCCAGGCAAGAATACTGGAGTGAGTTGCCATTTCCTTTCTAGAGGATCTTCCCTGAGCTACCAGGGAAACCTGTCAATTAATAATGTGCTGCTTGCTCAGTTGCTTCACTCTTGTCTGACTCTTTGGGACTCTACCTACTATAAATCTCCTGGCTTCTGTATCCATAGGATTCTCTACATAAGTATACTGGAGTGGGTTGCCATGCCCTCCTCCAGGGGATCTTCCCGAACCAGGGATCAAATCCAAGTTCCTGTGTCTCCTGCATTGCAAGCAGATTCTTTAACATAGAGTCACCAGGAAAGCCAGTCAATTAAGAATATTTAACTTCAAATCACAGATAGAACTAAAAAATAATATAAAGACTTTTATTAATGTATTTCTTCTCCCAAATTTGAAATTATTCTAGAGGTCACGTTTAAAAGTGCATTCTCTCCTTAAACAATGTTCTTTTAAAATTCAAAGGTTAATTTCCACTCATTAATCTTGTGATTCTAACTTTAAATAATGTTCTGCAGCCTCTGGTCCAGTTGTCCATGTCTCCTTGCCAGAGCCCACCCTTCTTGGTGAGGATGTTCCTAAGAACATCTGTTCCTTTCTAAGACCTATGTTCCAATATAACATAAAAACACAAAATTTCATTCTCTTAAAATTCTTGGAATTGATGAATAGTGCATTAGTTTTCTAATAGCTGATTTTCTAATTGTTTCTGTATCAAATGACCATAATCATAATGGCTTATATTAGCATATATTTATTATTTTAGAGTTTTGGAGAAGCTGAAAAATAGGTCTTATGGGGCTATAATCAAGATGTCAGTAGGGCTGTGTTTGTTCTGGAGGCTCCAAGAATCTGTTCCTTGCCTTTTCTAGCTTCGAGCGGCAAGCTGCATTCCTTGGTTCATGATCCCCTTCCAGCAATGATATTACTCTGATCTCTGCTTCCATCATCACATCTCCTTTTCTAACTCTATACTTTCCTGCCTCTGTTTTATAAGGACACTTACAAAATATCTAGTGGACCTATCTAGATAACTCAAGGTAATCTCGAAAATCCTTAACTCAATCATAACTGTAAGGTCCATTTTATCCTGCAAAGTAACACTACAAGGAAACGTATTCACTGATTCTGAGAATTAAGACATGGACATCTCTGGGGGCCATTATTCAGTCTGCCACAAATATAATCCAGTTATCGACTCTCTGATGCCTGAAATCTCAATTAAACCACAAGAAACTCTAGATTTCAATCAATGAATTCAATAATCTTTTTTAAAAATGTATGTATATTGTATAGATAAGGAAATGAAGGTGTGACATTATGATTTATAACAAGAAATATATATACACCATATTCATATTCCTGTTTCTAACACAGAACTCCTAAAACCCTTGGCATTTCCTAATAATAAAAGTGTCTTTACATTCACAACAAAAACTTTTCAATCCCACCTAAGTTTATGTTAATAACCTGACATTGGAAAACCCCTGAGAATTCAGATTTGTTGTCTATCATACCAACCTTGAAGTAGATAATTGGAAATTGGAAACTTGAGTGTCCCTTCCCCCAACCCCACCCCAATCCACCCCCACCTCACTGCCACCAACTTTCTGGGAAGGCAAAGGGGCTAAGTTGAATTTATTGCCAATGGCCAATGATTTAATCAATTGTCCATAGATAATGAAGCCTCCGTAGACACCTTAAAGGGCTGGAGAATTTCAGGGCTGCTAAACACATAGAGATTCGGGTAGAGTGATGCATTCAAGAGCATGGAAACCCTGTGCCCTTTCCTCATTGCCTCACCCTCTGCATCTCTTCCATCCAGCTATTCCTGAATAATATCCTTTGCTAATAAGAAGGTTATCTAGTAATTAAAATGTTTCTCTGAGTTCTATAAGCTCTTCTAGCAAATTAATTGAACCCAGCACAGGAAGTGTTGAACCCGCCTGTCTATAGCAGGTCAGTCAGAAGCAGAGAAGCAATGGACTAGTAAATTGAAACTGTTTGGGGCACAGTCTTATGGGACTGAGCCTTTAACCTCTGGGATTTGACACCATATCTAGGTAGATAGTGTCAGAATTAACTTGAATTATAGGACTCCAAGTCTAGAATTGTTTGGTGATCTAAAAGGAGATTGAACCAGTAAATTCTAAAGGAAATCAATCCTGAATATTAACTGGAAGGACTGGTGCTAAAGCTGAACCTCCAGTATTTTGGCCACCTGATACAAAAGGCCAACTCATTGGAAAAGACCCTGATGCTGGCAAAGATTGAAGGCAAGAGAAGAAGGGGGCAACAGATGGTTGGATGGCATCACTGACTCAGTGGACATGATTTTGAGCAAACTAAGGGAGATAGTGAAGGACAGGGAAGCCTGGCGTGGCACAGTTCACGGGGTCACGAAGAGTCGGACATGACTTAGTGACTGAACAACAACAATGGGAAAAAAAAAAACATACATTGAAATTGAGTGCAGAATATTGGATGGATGAATAGGTAGAAGGAAATGGCAAGTCACTTCAGTATTCTTGCCTGGAAGATGCCATAAGCAGAAGAGCCTGATGGGCTACACTTTGTGAAGGGAAGTCGCTCAGTCATGTCCAACTCTTTGCGACCCCATGGACTGTAGCCCACCAGGCTCCTCTGTCCATGGGATTCTCCAGGCAAGGATACTGGAGTGGGTTGTCATTTCCTTCTCCAGGGCTACAGTTTATATCGTCATAAAAGATGATGGAGCAACTAATGGAGCTCAAATAGATAGGTGGATAGATTGATAGTTTGATACATCTGTACATATATACATGTTACATACGTAGAGTTCACAAATTGCTCAAGTCAATTTGAACAACTAAGTCACATAGAACTCTGAGGATCTAGAAAAGTCTTCACTGAGATTATCAAAAATGGCAGTTGAAACTTAAGAAATTTCCACAGCAGCAAGGACACCTAATTCCAACCACATGTACTCTAATTTCATAACATTAGGAAAATTACCTTTTATAGACATCTGCTTTTTAGTATCTAAAGCAGTTTCTTTCTAACAGGTGTTCTTAAAGTAACGCATCTCCCAATTTCTCAGGTAACTAGAGATCATTCAAAAGAAATCAGATGTCATTGAGAAAAACATTTTTCCCCCTCTACATTCTCAATTGACTGTGACTAGGATTTTAGGCTTGAACTGGTATTTTTTTCTGTTTTTTTTTAATGTTAAATGCCATGAATTTCTACAGTTTTTTTCTACCTATCTAAAAAGCCCATACATTAAGGAATTCACCAATAAGAATAGATATGGAAGGTTTGGCTGTCTCTGTGCTCAGGATTTCCATAAATGTTTTTTCTTTCTCACCTTTAACTTCAATTTTCTTCTGTCTTTTTTTTTTTTTAAGGCAGTGTTATCCTCTAATCTTGATATAAATTTTAGTGGACATAAGTTTTTAAACAGCAGATTAATTTTCTGAAATTCAGACTCACTATAGGCAATGACAACCCACTCCAGTACTCTTGCCTGGAAAATCTCATGGACTGAAAATCCTGGTAGGCTACAGTCCATGGGGTCGCAAAGAGTCAGACACAACTAAGTGACTTCATAATAATATAATACCCAGCCATGCTCACTGAAGTTGACATGATTTAACTAAAATAAGAAACGATTTATTTGCTTGGTTACTTACCTAGTTTATAAGAGACTGAACCTGATTTTTTTTTTTTTTCCTACCAAAGCATGCTGTGGAAATTTACAGAGAACCTCTGAGAAGCAGAGTATCCATCATTCTGACAAGTTGTAAACCCACAGCCTGTTTTGTGGTGAACAAGTAAAGATCAGTCTTAGTGTTGTGGTGGTGGTGGTTTAGTTGCTAAGTCGTATTCGACTCTTGCGATCCCATGGACTGTAGCCTGTCAGACTCCTCTGTCCATGGGATTCTCCAGGCAAGAATACTGGAGTGGGTTGCCAATTCCTTCTCCAGGAGTCTTACTGGAAGAGTTAACAATTCTATAATGTTTCTCGCAAAGAAAGTATGCTTATTAAATGGATAACAGAGAGTAACTACATTTCAAACCAGTCTATTTTTTTTTTCTGCCTCATCCAAGTACTCATCATCCCTCCTCCTGGGACAAACCCACCACCGTATCTTTATTAATTTGGGTAGAGCATTAATGTTAACTGACTTATAGCTCTCACTTTGATAGTGACTGAAATGCAAACTGAATCCCATTTTCAGCAAATTGGTGACTGCAGAAGCCATTTATTGGCAATCCCCAAAATATGTAATTTACTCTATATACAGAATCACCTATAATTTCATAAATGCATTTGAAGATTAACAGATATAAGGAAAGAAAATCCAATAATGAGTTGTACTTGTATCATGGTTTCTGTATGACATTTATGAAGCAAAATTCATAGGGCAAAAAACTCCAAAATGGGTCTGTGTACAGTATTCTGCTTTTGATGATCTGTTGAAACTGCTTTTCTTTCAAATTCTCACTTCCCTTTTTCCTTCAGAATATCATCGTATTTCCAAAGAACCAACACAGCTTCTCCTTTCCAGATCAGAAAAACTAGTACCTATTTTATTCATCCACAATTTTAGGATTTACAAATGTATGTTAAGAACTCATTGCCTTTTACTTAAATTTAGAACTGCCACTTACAGTATGTTGCCCTTTGGAAAATGAGTTTTGCTTTGTTTTGTTTTTTCAGGGATCATATTAATAAGACATTAATTGAAATTCTTCTAAGCACAAGAAAAATACTTCATTATTTCCATATTCACATCAAAATTTTCCTTCTAAACATCAGAACAGCAAAATAAAAAGAAGTCTCAGATTTTAATGAGCAATCTCTTTGTCCCCCTGTCACCTGTGACAGGACAGGCTGTGGCAGAAGCACTCTGGGGTTGAGTTCACCAGAAGTCATAGTGAAAAATTAGTTTTCACAAAGAAATGAATATACTATTCAGTTCAGTTCCATTCAGTTCATTTCAGTCACTCAGTCGTGTCCACCTCTTTGTGACCATATGGATTGCAGCACATCAGGCTTCCCTGTTCATCACCAACTTCCGGAGCTTGCTCAAACTCATGTCCATCGAGTTGGCAATGCCATCCAAACATTTCATCCTCTGTCATCCCCTTCTCCTCCTGCTTTCAATCTTTCCCAGCATCAGAGTCTTTCCCAAGGAGTTAGTTCTTCACATCAGCTGACCAAAGTATTGAAGTTTCAGTTTCAGCATCAGTTCTTCCAATATACTATTAAGAATATGGAATCCATGCACAATAGATGAGATCCTTGTATGAAATATACCAAATGTTGACTTCTAATAAAGATACATAACCCCTCAGCTACTGACTCCCAAATAAAGGAAAAATCCATGTTACATAGTGTTATAAGCATGACCTTTAATTTTTTGCTTCCTTTTTTAGCAAATTATGATCACACATGACAGTCATTAATAAGAGGGTTTTCTTTTCCTAAGGAAGAAATTCACCAACCCAAATTATGACAATCTGCTAAAGCTCTAGTACTTACTTTTGCATTGTCAGGTGTAAAGTGTGCCTAAATATTAATTAGTCATTAATTAATACTAATTAGTCATTAGTCATAAGAGTATTATCATTAGTTAAGTCTCGATACAATATTTTCCAAGGTAACTCAAGCCTACCATTATTTCTGTTATAGTTTGATGATTTAGTTGTTTGCCTCTTTTGTTTTCTTTAGGTGCATCTGGGCTGTTGGGATAAACAACATCAACAAAATTCAAATCTAAGATTGTTGGTTACCTTCCATTTAAGTAAGAGTAAAGATGGTGTCAGAATCTGGCAATGATATATGTGGTATGCATGATATTGTTATGCATTTTTCTTTTATTCCCTTTCACAGAAAAGAAACATAATCTAACAACAATTATGGTATGTATATATATATATATATATATATATATATATATATATATACACACACACACACACACACACACACATACACACTCACTTTCTGTGTATATACACACATACTTTCTATGTATACACACATACACACATATTAACTTATATGCTTATTAATTTGCATTTAACCTAGTTGAATAACTGTGTAAGCACCAGCATTCCCCAGACATACCAAATAGCTTCCAAGGATCTTGTAGGCTGAGTGTTAACCAAGCAGTACTCTTTCATTCTGTGCACTTAAACCTAACATAGACTCACACATTTCTCATTCTTTATTCCATATAAGTTAGTTGGCAGCATCACTCTTGATTATTACTGACAGAGGGCCATTTTCAGGTAGTCTATTATTTCCCAGAGTACCTTGGGAGAAAAGTCAGGAATAATAAAATCATCAATCGATTTGTTCAAAATCCAACTATTAGTAATGAGTCAAAAACAATAGCAGTGGCGCGGTCCTAAGATGGCGGAGGAAAAGGATGGGGAGACCACTTTCTCCCCGAAAAATTCATTGAAAAATCATTTGAACACTGAGCAAATACCACAAAACAACTTCTGAACACTGATGGAGGACACCAGGCACCCAGAAAGGCAGCCTATTGTCTTCGAAAGGAGGTAGGACAAAATATAAAAGATAAAAAGAGAGACGAAAGAGTTAGGGACAGAGACCCGTCCTGGGGAGGGAGTCGTCAAAGAGAAGTTTCCAAACACCAGGAAACCTCTCACCGGCGGGTCTGTGGGGAGTTTTGGAATCTTAGAAGGCAGCATAACCAGGAGGAAAAAATAAATTTAAAAAATCCACAGATTACGCACCTAACTGCAACTCCCAGTGGAGAAGTAGCCCAGACACTTGCATCTGCCACCAGCAAGTGAGGGCTGAACAGGGAGGTGAGGGCTGCATTGCTTAGGGTAACGACTGGGCCTGAATGCCCTGAGGGCAATCTGAGGGAGCTAACATGAGACAGCAACCCAAACCATGGGGTAACCAGAGAGACAGGGGGAAAAAAAAAGAGGAAAGAATGAGAGAACTTTCCTGCAAAAAGGTCTAATCTAAGGCACTGCGGGGTCTCACAGAACAAAGGACTGACCGAATACCAGAGGAGAAGCTAGCCAGCAGTAGACAGGCTCATCCCCTGCCAGAGGCAGGGAGGCAGGCAGGTGACAGTCAGAGCCAGAAGGCAAGGGGCAAACTTGGCCTCAGAGATGGCATCCTCTACCAAGCAGCAAGCAGGCTCCCAATTGCTAACCAAGTCTTCCTGGGATCCTGGATGGTTATCTGCCAGGAGGATCGCAGCCAGAGATCAGCTCCCCAGAGGAGACACGCGGCACACCTGCCTGAAACAGTGCTCCCACTTTGCATCCAGGAAACCGAGCGGCTGGGAGAGGGGAGGTGATAAGCTGCACTGCCCACACGGGTAGTGTGTGCTTGCCAAGCACCTGGTCGCCTGAGCTGCTCAGACCTGGGAAGGGTATGAAACACAGGCCAAACCAAATCTGTGCCTTTGTGGAGTACCCAAGAAACTGAACCTGAGTGGCTAAGACCTGGGAAGTGCATGCAACCCAGGGCCCACCTTAGACAATTCCCCTGCAGAGCAACCTGGAGCCTGAGCAGTGTAGACCAGGAAAGCACACACGCTGTGAGCAGGCGCAAACCCAGTGTGGCGCAGACACTGCAAGCACTCCCCACACACGCCAGTGATATTTGTTTGCAATGTTCCTCCCTCCCCAGAGCACAATTGGACAAGTGAGCCTAAATAAATGGCCACCTTCACTCCCTTGTGTTAGGGCGGAATTTAGATACTGAAGAGATTTGCAAACAGAGGAAGCCAAAATAAACAAAAAAGAGGGAGCCGCTTTGGAAGTGACAGGTACAACAGATTAAAAACCTGTAGTTAGCATTGGCTACATTGGAAGGGACCTATAGATCTTGAGAAGAGGTATAAGTTGGAACAAGGAACTATCTGAAACTTAACTGACCCCACACTGCCCTCAACAGCTCCAGAGGAATTCCTAAATATATTTTACTAGTATCATTTTAATTTTTTTTTAATTTTTAAGTTCTTTATTACCCCTTTAATTTTCATTTTTAAAACCTACTATTACCTTGCAAAAAAAAGGACCCTATTTTTAAAGCATATTTCATATTTTTTTTATAACTTTGGGGATTTTGTTTTGTTTTGTTTTTTAAATATTGTATTTTTGAGAGTCTAACCTCTAGTATAGATTTTTAATCTTTGCTTTTTTGGTGAGTGAGTGAAGTCGCTCAGTCGTGTCCAACTCTTTGCGACCCCGTGGACTGTAGCCCACCAGGCTCCTTGGTCCATGGGATTCTCCAGGCAAGAATGGAGTGGGTTGCCATTTCCTTCTCCAGGGGATCTTCCCAACCCAGGGATCGAACCCAGGTCTCTTGCATTGCAGGCAGATGGTTTAACCTCTGAGCCACCTCAATTCTGTACCTTTAAGAATCCAATCTTCAGTACCCATTTTTACTTAGGAGTGTGATTACTGGCTTGATTGCTCTCTCCCCTTTTGACTCTCCTTTTTCTCCCGCAGGTCACTTCTACCTCCCTCCTCCCTCTTCTCTTCTCCATGTAACTCTGTGAACCTCTCTGGGTGTCCCTCTCTATGGAGAATCTTTTCATCATTAACCTAGATGTTTTATCATCAGTGCTGTATGGATGGAGAAGTCTTGAGGCTACTGTAAGAATAAGATTGAAAGCCAGAGGCAGGAGGCTTAAATCCAAAATTTGAGAACACCAGAAAACTCCTGACTCCAGGGAACATTAATCGACAAGAGCTCATCCAAAAGCCTCCATACCTACACTGAAACCAAGCTCCACCCAAGAGCCAACAAGTTTCAAAGAAAGATATACTAAGCTAATTCTCCAACAATCCAGGAACATAACCCTGAGCACAAAAATACAGGCACCAAATCTGTAGATACCTCAAAACTCACTACTGGACACTTCATTGCACACCAGAGAGAAGAGATCCAGCTCTACCCTCCAGAACACTGACACAAGCTTACCTGATCAGGAAACCTTGACAAGCCACTCATCCAATCCCACCCACAGGGAGGAACCTCCACAATAAAGAGGAACCACAAACTTCCAGCACACAGAAAGGCCACCCCAAACACAGCAACCTAAACAAGATGAAAAGGCAGAGAAATATTCAGCAGGTAAAGGAACATGATAAAAGCCCAGCAAACCAAACAAAAGAGAAGGAGATAGGGAGTCTACCTGAAAAAGAATTCAGAATAATGATAGTAAAAATGATCCAAAATCTTGAAAACAAAATGGAGTTACAGATAAATAGCCTGGAGACAAGGATTGAGAATATGCAATAAAAGTTTAACAAGGACATATAAGAAATAAAAAAGAGTCAATCAATAATGAATAATGCAATAACTGAAATCAAAACCACTTTGGAGGAAACCAACAGTAGAATAACTGAGGCACAAGATAGGATAAGTGAGGTGGAAGATAGAATGGTGGAAATAAATGAAGCAGAGAGGAAAAAGGAAAAAAGAATTAAAATAAATGAGGACAACCTCAGAGACCTCTGGGACAATGTCAAATGCCCCAATATTTGAATCATAGGAGCCCTAGAAGAAGAAGACAGAAAGAAAGGCCATGAGAAAATACTTGAGATAATAGTTGAAAACTCCCCCAAATGGGTAAGGAAGTAGCCACCCAAGTCCAAGAAACCCATAGAATCCCAAAAAGGATAAACCCAAGATGAAACACCCCAAGATACACCCCAGATACATAGTAATCAAATTAATGGAGATCAAACACAAAGAACAAATATTAAAAGCAGCAAGGGAAAAACAAAGGGGATCAAATAACTCAAAGAGGATCCCATAAGGATAACAGCTGATCTTTCAATAGAAAGTCTTCAAGCCAGAAGGGAATGGCAGAACATACTTAAAGTGATGAAAGAGAAAAACCTACAACCCAGATTACTGTGCCCAGCAAGGATCTCATTCAAATATGAAGGAGAAGTCAAAAGCTTTACAGACAAGCAAAAGCTGAGAGAACTCAGCACCACCAAACCAGCTATTCAACAAATGCTAAAGGATCTTCTCTAGACAGGTAACACAGAAAGGGTTTATAAACTCGAACCCAAAACAACAAAGTAAATGGCAATGGGATCATACTTATCAATAATTACCTTAAATGTAAATGGGTTGATTGCTCCAACTAAAAGACAAAGACTGCCTGAATGGATACAAAAACAAGACCCCTATATATGCTGTCTACAAGAGACCCACCTCAAACCAAGGGACACATACAGACTGATAGTGAAAGGCTGGAAAAAGATATTTCGTGCAAATGGAAACCAAAAAAAAAAAAAAGGCAGGAGTAACAATACTCATATCAGACAAAATGGACTTTGAAATAAAGGCCATGAAAAGAGACAAAGAAGGGCACTACATAATGATCAAAAGATCAATCCAAGAAGAAGATATAACAATTATAAATATATATGCACCCAACATAAGAGCACTACAATATGTATGGCAAATGCTAACAAGTATGGAAGGGGAAATTAACAGTAACACAATAATAATGGGAGACTTTAATACCCCACTCACACCTATGGATAGATCAACCAAACAGAAAATTAGCAAGGAAACACAAATTTTAAATGATACAATGGACGAGTTAGACCTAATTGATATCTATAGGACATTTAACCCTAAAACAATGAATTTCACCTTTTTTTCAGGTGCACACGGAACCTTCTCCAGGATAGATCACATCCTGGGCCATAAATCTAGCCTCAGTAAATTTAAAAAATAAATAAATAAATAAAATCATAAAATTAGATGTCAACCAGTCCATTCTGAAGCAGATCAACCCTGGGAATTCTTTGGAAGGAATGATACTAAAGCTGAAACTCCAGTACTTTGGCCACCTCATGTGAAGAGTTGACTCATTGGAAAAGACTTTGATGCTGGGAGGGATTGGGGGGCAGGAGGAAAAGGGAATGACCGAGGATGAGATGGCTGGATGGCATCACTGACTCGATGGACGTGAGTCTGAGTGAACTCCAGGAGTTGGTGATGGACAGGGAGGCCTGGTGTGCTGCGATTCATGGGGTCGCAAAGAGTTGGACAGGACTGAGCGACTGAACTGAACTGAACTGACAGGGAAAAAAAAACTGTTAAAAATACAAACATATGGAGGCTAAACAATGCAATTCTGAATAACCAACAAATCACAGAAGGAATCAAAAAAGAAATCAAAATATGCATAGAAATGAAGGAAAATGAAAACACAACAATCCAAAACCTATCAGACTCAGTAAAAACAGTGCTAAGGGGAAGGCTCATAGCAATACAGGCCTACCTCAAGAAACAGGAGAGAAATCAAATAAATAACCTAACTCTACACCTAAAGCAACTAGAAAAAGAAATGAAGCACTCCAGGGATAGTAGAAGGAAAGAAATCATAAAAATTCGGGGAGAAATAAATTCAAAGGAACAAAGGAGACCATAGCCCACATCAACAAACCTAAAAGCTGGTTCTTTGGGAGGATAAATAAAATAGACAAACCATTAGCCAGACTCATCAAGAAAAAAAAGGGAGAAGAATCAAATCAACAAAATTAGAAATGAACATGGAGAACTCACAACGACATTAGAGAAATACAAAGGATCATAAGAGACTACTATCAGCAACTATATGCCAATAAAATGGACAACTTGGAAGAAATTGACAAATTCTTAGAAAAGTATAACTTTCCAAAACTGAACCAGGAAGAAATAGAAAATCTTAACAGACCCATCACAAGCACAGAAATAAACACTGTAATCAGAAATCTTCCAACAAACAAAAACCCAGGACCAGATGGCTTCACAGCTGAATTCTACCAAAAATTTAGAGAAGAGCTAACACCTATCCTACTCAAACTCTTCCAGAAAATTGCAGAGGAAGGTAAACTTTGAAACTCATTCTATGAGGCCACCATCACCCTAATAACGAAACCAGACAAAGATGTCACAAAAAAAGAAAGAAAGAAGAAAAGAAAACTACAGGCCAATATCACTGATTAACATAGATGCAAAAATCCTTAGCAAAATTCTAGCAAACAGAATCCAACAACATATTAAAAAGATCATACATCATGATCAGTTCAGTTCAGTTGCTCAGTCGTGTCCGACTCTTTGCAACCCCATGAATTGCAGCACGCCAGGCCTCCCTGTCCATCACCATCTCCCAGAGTTCACTCAGACTCACGTCCGTCGAGTCCGTGATGCCATCCAGCCATCTCATCCTGGGTCGTCCCCTTCTCCTCCTGCCCCCAATCCCTCCCAGCATCAAAGTCTTTTCCAATGAGTCAACTCTTCGCATGAGGTGGCCAAAGTAATGGAGCTTCAGCTTTAGCATCATTCCTTCCAAAGAAATCCCAGGGCTGATCTCCTTCAGAATGGACTCGTTGGATCTCCCTGCAGTCCAAGGGACTCTCAAGAGTTCTCCAACACCACAGTTCAAAAGCATCAATTCTTTGGCGCACAGCCTTCTTCACAGTCCAGCTCTCACATCCATACATGACTACTGGAAAAACCTTAGCCTTGACTAGATGGACCTTAATTGGCAAAGTAATGTCTCTGCTTTTGAATATACTATCTAGGTTGGTCATAACTTTTCTTCCAAGGAGTAAGCGTCTTTTAATTTCATGGCTGCAATCACCATCTGCAGTGATTTTGGAGCCCCAAAAAATTAAAGTCTGACACTGTTTCCACTGTTTCCCCATCTATTTCTCATGAAGTGATGGGACTGGATGCCATAATCTTCGTTTTCTGAATGTTGAGCTTTAAGCCAACTTTTTCACTCTCTTCTTTCACTTTGATCAAGAGGCTCTTTAGTTCCTCTTCACTTTCTGCCATAAGGGTGGTGTCATTTGCATATCTGAGGGTATTGATATTTCTCCCATCAATCTTGATTCCAGCTTGTGCTTCTTCCAGCCCAGCATTTCTCATGATGTACTCTGCATAGAAGTTAAATAAGCAGGGTGACTGAAACCAGTCTGTTGTTCCCTGTCCAGTTCTAACTGTTGCTTCCTGACCTGCGTACAGATTTCTCAAGAGGCAGGTTAGGTGGTCTGGTATTCCCATCTCTTTCAGCGTTTTCCACAGTTTCTTGTGATCCACAGAGTCAAAGGCTTTGGCATAGTCAATAAAGCAGAAATAGATGTTTTTTTTGGAACTCTCTTGCTTTTTCCATGATCCAGCAGATGTTGGCAATTTGATCTCTGGTTCCTTTGCCTTTTCTGAAACCAGCTTGAACATCAGGGAGTTCACGGTTCACATATTGCTGAAGCCTGGCTTGGACAATTTTGAGCATTACTTTACTAGCATGTGAGATGAGTGCAATTGTGCGGTAGTTTGATCATTCTTTGGCATTGCCTTTCTTTGGGATTGGAATGGAAACTGACCTTTTCCAGTCCTGAGGCCACTGCTGAGTTTTCCAAATGTGCTGGCATATTGAGTGCAGCTTTCACAGCATCATCTTTCAGGATTTGAAACAGCTCAACTGGAATTCCATCACCTCCACTAGCTTTGTTTGTAGTGATGCTTTCTAAGGCCCACTTGACTTCACATTCCAAGATGTCTGGCTCTAGATGAATGATCACATCATCATGATTATCTGGGTCGTCAAGATCTTTTTTGTACAGTTCTTCTGTGTATTCTTGCCACCTCTTCTTAATATCTTCTGCCTCTGATAGGTCCATACCATTTCTGTCCTTTATCGAGCCTATCTTTGCATGAAATTTTCCCTTGGTATCTCTAATTTTCTTAAAGAGATCTCTAGTCTTTCCCATTCTCTTGTTTTCCTCTATTTCTTTGCACTGATCGCTGAAGAAGGCTTTCTTATCTCTTTTTGCTATTCTTTGGAACTCTGCATTCAGATGCTTATATCTTTCCTTTTTTCCTTTGCTTTTTGCCTCTCTCTTTTTCACAGCTATTTGTAAGGCCTTCCCAGACAGCCATTTTGCTTTTTTGCATTTCTTTTCCATGGGGATGGTCTTGATCCCTGTCTTCTATACAATGTCATGAACCTCAGTCCATAGTTCATCAGGCACTCTATGTATCAGATCTAGGCCCTTAAATCTATTTCTCACTTCCACTGTATAATCATAAGGGATTTGATTTAGGTCATACCTGAATGGTCTAGCGGTTTTCCCTATTTTCTTCCATTTGAGTCTGAATTTGGTAATAAGGAGTTCATGATGTGAGCCACAGTCAGCTCCTGGTCTTGTTTTTGTTGACTGTATAGAGCTTCTCCATCTTTGGCTGCAAAGAATATAATCAATCTGATTTCATGTTGACCATCTGGTGATGTCCATGCGTAGAGTCTTGTCTTGTGTTGTTAGAAGAGGGTGTTTGCTATGACCAATGCATTTCTTGGCAAAACTCTATTAGTCTGCATTCCAAGGCCAAATTTGACTGTTACTCCAGGTGTTTATTGACTTCCTACTTTTGCATTCCAGTCCCCTATAATGAAAAGGACATCTTTTTTGGGTGTTAGTTCTAAAAGGCCATGTAGGTCTTCATAAAACCGTTCAACTTCATTTTCTTCAGTGTTACTGGTTGGGGCATAGACTTGGATAACTGTGATATTGAATGGTTTGCCTTGGAGATGAACAGAGATCATTCTGTCTTATCCCAGCCATGCAAGGATTCTTCAATATTTGCAAATCAACTAATGTGATACACAACATTAACAAATTGAAAGATAAAAACCATATGATTATCTCAGTAGATGCAGAGAAAGCCTTTTACAAAATTCAACATCCATTTATGATCAAAACCATCCAGAAAGCAGGAATAGAATGAACAAAGGTCAACATAATAAAAGTCATATATGAAAAACTCACAGCAAATATTATCCTCAATGGTAAAAAATTGAAAGCATTTGCCCTAAAGTCAGGGAGAAGACAAGGATGCCCACTCTCACCACTACTATTCAACATAGTTTTGGAAGTTTTAGCCACAGCAATCAGAGAAGAAAAAAACATAAAAAGAGTCCAGGTTGGAAAAGAAGAAGTAAAATTCTCACTGTTTGCAGATGACATGATCGTCTACATAGAAAACCCTAAATACTCCACCAGAACATTGCTAAAGCTTATCAATGAATATAGTAAAGTTGCAAGATATAAAATTAGCACACAGAAATCCCTTGCATTCCTATACACTAACAATGAGAAAACAGAAAGAGAAATTAAGGAAACAATTCCATTCACCATTGCAATGAAAATAATAAAAACCTTAGGAATAAATCTACCTAAAGAAAAAAATACCTCTTTATAGAAAACTATAAAACATTGATGAAAGAAATCAAAGATGACACAAATAGATGGAGAAATATACTGTGTTCATGGATCAGAAGAATCAATATAGTGAAAATGATGAGTATACTCCCCAAAGCAATCTATAGATTCAATGCAATCCCTATCAAGCTACCAATGGTATTTTTCACAGAACTAGAACAAATAATTTCACAATTTGTATGGAAATACAAAGAAACCTCGAATAGCCAAAGCAATCTTGAGAAAGAATGGAACTGGAGGAATCAACCTGCCTGACTTCAGGCTCTACTACAAAGCAACAGTCATCAAGACAGTATGGTACTGGCACAAAGACAGAAATATAGATCAATGGAACAAAATAGAAAGCCCAGAGATAAATCCATACACCTATGGACACCTTATCTTTGACAAAGGAGGCAAGACTATACAATGGAGAAAAGACAATCTCTTTAACAAGTAGTGCTGGGAAAACTGGTCAACCAGTTGTAAAAGAATGAAATTAGAACACTTTCTAACACCATACACAAAAATAAATTCAAAATGGATTAAAGATCTAAATGTAATATTAGAAACTATAAAACTCCTAGAGGAAAACATAGGCAAAACACTCTCTTACATAAATCATAGCAGGATCCTCTATGACCCACTTCCCAGAGTAATGGAAATAAAAGCAAAAATAAACAAATGAAGTGAAGTGAAGTGAAGCCATTCAGTCATGTCTGACTCTTTGCGACCCCATGGACTGTAGCTTACAAGGCTCCTCTGACCACAGAATTTTCCAGGCAAGAGTATTGGAGTGGGTTGCCATTTCCTTCTCCAGGGGATCTTCCCAACACAGGGATCAAACCCAGGTCTCCTGCATTGCAGGCAGACACTTTACCATCTCAGCCACCAGAGAAGCCTATAAACAAATGAGACCTAATTAAACTTAAAAGCTTTTGCACAACGAAGGAACTATAAGCAAGGTGAAAAGAAAGCCTTTAGAATGGGAGAATATAAAGCAAATGAGGCAACTGACAAAGAATTAATCTCAAAAATACACAAGCAATTCCTGCAGCTCAATTCCAGAAAAATAAGTGACCCAATCAAAAAATGGGCCAAAGAACTAAACAGACATTTCTCCAGAGAAGAAATACAGATGGCTAACAAACACATGAAAAGATGCTCAACATCACTCATTATAGAGAAATGCAAACCAAAACCAAAATGAGGTACCATCTTATGCAGGTCAGAATGATTGCTATCAAAACGTCTATAGACAATAAATGCTGGAGAGGGTGTGAAGAAAAAGGAGCCCTCTTACACTATTGGTGGGAATGCAAACTAGTACAGCCACTATGGAGAACAGTGGAAAAAAAAAAAACTGGAAATAGAACTGCCATACGATCCAGCAATCCCACTGCTGGGCATATACACCGAGGAAACCAGAACTGAAAAAGACACATGTACCCCAGTGTTCATCGCAGCACTGTTTACAATAGCCAGGACATGGAAGCAACCTAGATGTTCACTGACAAATGAATGGATAAGAAAACTGTGGCACATACATGTGGTGGAATATTACTCAGCTATTAAAAAGAATGCATTTGTATCAGTTCTAATGAGGTGGATGAAACTGGAGCCTATTATACAGAGTGAAGTAAGTCAGAAAGAAAAACACCAATACAGAATATTAATGCATATATATGGAATTTAGACAGAGAAGGTGATGGCACCCCGCTCCAGTACTGTTGCCTGGAAAATCCCATGGATGGAGGAGCCTATAGGCTGCAGTCCATGGGGTCTCAAAGAGTTGGACATGGCTGAGCGACTTCACTTTCACTTTTCACTTTTATGCATTGGAGAAGGAAATGCAACCCACTCCAGTGTTCTTGTCTGGAAAATCCCAGGGATGGCGGAGCCTGGTGGGCTGCTGTCTATGGGGTCTCACAGAGTTGGACACAACTGAAGTGACTTAGCAGCAGCAGCAACACGGAGTTTAGAAAGATGGAATGATGATCCTATATGTGAGACAGCAAAGGAGACACAGATGTAAAGAACAGACTTTTGGACTCTATGGGAGAAGGCGATGGTGGGGTGATTTGAGAGAATAGTGTTGAAACATGTATATTATTATCTGTGAAATAGATCGCCAGTCCAGGTTCAATGCATGAGGCAGGGTGCTCAGAGCTGGTGCACTGGGATGACCCAGAGGAGTGGGATGGGAAAGATGTGGGGGGGGGGGGGGGGGGGGGGGGGG